>NC_089840.1:296250950-296292463 GCF_035609145.1 Eleutherodactylus coqui | reverse complement strand
TGAAGGGGGAAAGGAAGGAAGGAAGGAAGGGGGGAAAGGAAGGAAGGAAGGGGAAAGGAAGGAAGGAGGGGAAAGGAAGGAAGGGAAGGAAGGGGGAAAGGAAGGAAGGAAGGGGAAAGGAAGGAAGGAAGGGGGGAAAGGAAGGAAGGAAGGGGGGAAAGGAAGGAAGGAAGGAAGGGGAAAGGAAGGAAGGAAGGAGGGGGAAAGGAAGGAAGGAAGGGGGAAAGGAAGGAAGGAAGGGGGAAAGGAGGAAGAAGGAAGGAAGGAAGGAAGGAAGGAAGGAAGAGGGAAAGGAAGGAAGGAAGGGGGGAAAGGAAGGAAGGAAGGGGGAAAGGAAGGAAGGAAGGGGGAAAGGAAGGAAGGAAGGGGGAAAGGAAGGAAGGAAGGAAGAGGGAAAGGAAGGAAGGAAGGGAAAGGAGAAGGAAGGGAAGGAAGGGAGGGAGGAAGGGGGGATGAAGGAAGGAAAGAGGAAAGGAAGGGGAAAGGAAGGAGGAAGGGGGGAAAGGAAGGAGGGAAGGGGGAAAGGAAGGAAGGGGGAAGGAAGGAGGGAAGGGGGAAGAAGAAGAAGGGGGGAAAGGAAGGAAAGAAGGGGGAAAGGAAGGAAAGAAGGGGGGAAAGGAAGGAAAGAAGGGGGGAAAGGAAGGAAAGAAGGGGGGAAAGGAAGGAAAGAAGGGGGGGAAGAAGGAAAGAAGGGGGGAAAGGGAAGGAAAGAAGGGGGGGAAGGAAGGAAAGAAGGGGGGAAAGGAAGGAAAGAAGGGGGGAAAGGAAGGAAAGAAGGGGGGAAAGAAGGAAAGAAGGGGGGAAAGGAAGGAAGGAAGGGGGGAAAGGAAGGAAGAAGGGGGGAAAGGAAGGAAGGGGGAAAGGAAGGAAGGAAGGGGGAAAGGAAGGAAGGAAGGAAGGGGGAAAGGAAGGAAGGAAGGAAGGGGGAAAGGAAGGAAGGAAGGGGGAAAGGAAGGAAGGGAAGGAAGGAAGGGGGAAAGGAAGGAAGGGAAGGGGGAAAGGAAGGAAGGAAGATGGAAAGGAAGGAAGGAAGGAAGGAAGGAAGGGGGAAAGGAAGGAAGGAAGGAAGGGGGAAAGGAAGGAAGGAAGGGGAAAGGAAGGAAGGAAGGGGGAAAGGAAGGAAGGGGGAAAGGAAGGAAGGAAGGGGGAAAGGAGGAAGGAGGAAGGGGGAAAGGAAGGAAGGAAGGGGGAAAGGAAGGAAGGAAGGAAGGGGAAAGGAGGAAGGAAGGAAGGAAGAGGGAAGGAAGGAAGGAAGGGAAGAGGGAAGGAAGGAAGGAAGGAAGGAGGGAAAGGGAAGAGGAATGGAAGGAGGGGAAGGAAGGAAGGAAGAAGGAGGGAAAGGAAGGAAGGAAGGAAGGAAGGGGAAAGGAAGGAAGAAGAAGGGGGAAAGAAGGAAGGAAGGGAAAGGGGGAAAGGAAGGAAGGAAGGAAGAAAGGGGAAGGAAGAAGGAAGAAAGGGGGAAGGAAGGAAGGAGAAGGGGGGAAAGGAGGAAGGAAGAAGGGGGAAAGGAAGGAAGGAAGGGGGAAAGGAAGGAAGGAAGGGGGAAGGAAGGAAGGAAGAAGGGGGAAGGAAGGGGGAAAGGAAGGTAGGGGGAATGGAAGGAAGGGGGAAGGTAGGAAGGGGGAAAGGAAGGAAGGAAGGGGAAGGGAAGGAAGGAAGGAAGGGGAAAGGAAGGAAGGAAGGGGGAAAGGAAGGAAGGAAGGGGGAAAGGAAGGAAGGAAGGGGGGAAAGGAAGGAAGGAAGGGGGAAAGGAAGGAAGGAAGGAAGGGGGAAAGGAAGGAAGGGAGGGGGGAAGGAAGGAAGGGAGGGGAAAGGAAGGAAGGAAGGGGGAAAGGAAGGAAGAAGGGGAAGGAAGGAAAGAAGGGGGAAAGGAAGGAAGGGGGAAGGAAGGAAAGAAGGGGGAAAGGAAGGAAGGAAAGAAGGAAGGGAGGGAATGGGAAAGTAAAGGAGGAAGGAAGGGAGGGAAAGGAGAGGAGAAGGAAGGGAGGGAAGGAGAGGAGGAAGGAAGGGAGGGAAGGAGAGGAGGAAGGAAGGAGGAAAGGAGAGGAGGAAGGAAGGGAGGGAAAGGAGAGGGAGGAAAGAGGGAAAGGAGAGGAGGAAAGAAGGGAAAGGAGGAAGGGAAGGAAGGGAAAGGAGAAGTAAGGGAGGGAGGGAGGAAGGGAAAAGGAAGGAAGAGGAAAGGAAGGGTTGGAGGGAAGGGGGAAAGGAAGGAGGGAAGGGGAAAGGAAGGAGGGAAGAGGGAAAAGGAAGGAGGGAAGGGAAAGGAAGGAGGGAAGGGGAAGGAAAGAGGAAGGGGGAAAGGAAGAGGAAGGGGAGGAAAGGAAGGAAGGGGAAAGGTGAAAGGAAAGGAGGGAAGGAAGGAAGGAAGGGGAAGGAAGAAGGAAGGAAGGGGAAAGGAAGAAGGAAGGAAGGGGAAAGGAAGAAGGAAGGAAGGAAGGGGAAAGGAAGAAGGAAGGAGGAAGGAAGGAAGGGGAAAGGAAGGTACGTTGATGGAAGGTGGAGGGGGTTGGTGGGTCATAAATAGGCAATTTAAGAAGGAAGGGAGGAATGGAGGAAGGGGAAAAAGAGGAAAGTAAGGGAAAGGAGGGGAAAGGAAAGAAGGAAGGAAAGAATGGATGAAAGGAAAGAAGGAAGGAAGGATATGAGGAAAGGAAAGTATTAAAGGAGGAAAGAAAGGGAAGAAAAGGAGAGAAAAGCAAAAAGGGAAAGGAAAAGGCAAGCAGGAAAGGGAAAGGCAAGCAGGAAAGGAAAAGGCAAGCAGGAAAGGAAAAGGCAAGCAGGAAAGGAAAAGGCAAGCAGGAAAGGAAAAGGAAAGATGGAAAGGAAACAGGAAAAGGAAATGTAATGAAGGGGAAAAAAGGGAAAGAAAGGGAAAAAAGGGAAAGAAAGGAAGGTAGGGTGGGAGGAACTGTCAAAAAGTGCAAGCTCTTGTGCCAAGTGAGCTTTCTGCATGAGTCATTTGTGAAGCAGAGATGTAAATAAGACAGCAACTTAGTATCCTTATTAGTAATGCCTAATGCACCCACGACAACAGCCTCATTGTCAACATGCAACACTACTGCCGGCGGTGATATAATCAGCTCTCTTGATTGCAAGCTCTGTGTCACAGCCATGGTCTTTGGTTTGCATTCACCCTCCTTGTACTAATGCATACAAACAATTCATGACAGAAGAAGAGAATGGGATCTCCTAGTCCCCCACCCCCTCCTCTCCTTCTGCTAGGTCTAAAAATTAAAATAAAACCGTACCGCGTGACAGATGCTGCTTCAATGCGAGAAAAGAAGAGGCCTGAATCCTAATAAATAATAACAATAATTCTAATGACGATGATGAAAAAAGGAGGCGTTGCGCATTTAATGTGAGTGGATGTCTTGTGAAGCGAGACCCCCGGCTCTAATGAGCCCCTGCGGATGGCAGGCATGCGAGCGGTATTGACACACACACTTAAGTTAATACACCTAGACCAGTGTCTCCGAGCTGTAGCAGCTGGGGATGCTGACAGAATATCTCGCTTCCATCTTCAAAGCGAGGAAGTGATTAGTATGTTATCATTACCATTCAAAACGTGATTTTCCTATTCCCTTCTGGCATAGGTGACACATCTCTGAGATGCAGGCCAGAGCAGGGAGGTAACTGCAGCCACATCAAAGCTCTCCTTGATATTTCATTGCTGGCTCGGTGTGTGTGTGTGTTGGCTGGGGAGCGGGCGAGAGAAGCAAAATCATTAAAACAATGCATCTAGATCAGCAGCGAGAAAAACTGCGCTGAAGGTCAGGGACTCTGCGACGAGCGGCCCTCCGTAATGACTTCAATCGCCCAAAATGTAGAAGATGGGTTTATAGAGCGTGCTAGAAGAGATGCGGCCCATTCATCAGTGCTGAAGACGTTGGCGGGACTGTAATTAAAGGCAATCAAGATGTCCACTAATATCAATTAAGGCCTTCATTCATCTCCTTTCTCTCAATTTGAAAACGTAGACAGTAAGGTTTTATTATACACCAGAATTCCGATAGTCCGGAAGGTGGAAGATTAGGACTGCGTAACAGAATGGGAATTCAGACGTCTGGTTAGAGCATGTCCACGCCAGTAATCCAGAAAATGAAGGACTGTCATAAACTGAAGGTCCCAACATAGAGGAGGATGAACAAGACATGGGGACTACTAAATCATCATCACTGATACAAGGAAGAGTTATTACTACAGCCATACCTAACAAGACTCCCATAACACCCCTGGTTGGTGGGGGGTCAGCAACAATGCAGTCTATACCTGCAATCCAAATCACTGAGCCAAGCTGGACTATATTACAATCAATGTACAAAGGAACGCAAACACTTGGGGGTGGGGGTGGCGAAAGAACAACACAATGACACTTGGGGGGGGGGGGCGCAAGAACGATACAATGACACTTGGGGGGTGTCAGGAGAACGATACAATGACACTCGGGGGGGCTCAGAAGAACGATACAATGACACTTGGGGGGGTGTCAGGAGAGCGATACAATGACACTTGGGGGGGGGGGGCTCAGGAGAACGCTACAATGACACTCGAGGGGGCTCAGAAGAACGATACAATGACACTTGGGGGGGCTCAGAGGAACGATACAATGACACTTGGGGGAGCTAAAAAAATGATACAATGACACTTGGGGGGGGGCTCAGAGGAACGCTACAATGACACTTGGGGGGAGGGTCAGGAGAACGCTACAATGACACTTGGGGGGAGGGTCAGGAGAACGCTACAATGACACTTGGGGGGAGGGTCAGGAGAACGCTACAATGACACTTGGGGGGAGGGTCAGGAGAACGCTACAATGACACTTGGGGGGGGGGGGGGTCAGGAGAACGCTACAATGACACCTGGGGGGCAGGAGAACAATACAATGACACTTGGGGGGCAGGAGAACAATACAATGACACTTGGGGGGCAGGAGAACAATACAATGACACTTGGGGGGCAGGAGAACAATACAATGACACTTGGGGGGCAGGAGAACAATACAATGACACTTGGGGGGCAGGAGAACAATACAATGACACTTGGGGGGCAGGAGAACAATACAATGACACTTGGGGGGCAGGAGAACAATACAATGACACTTGGGGGGCAGGAGAACAATACAATGACACCTGGGGGGCAGGAGAACTATACAATGACACTTGGGGGGCAGGAGAACAATACAATGACACCTGGGGGGCAGGAGAACGATACAATGACACCTGGGGGGCAGGAGAATGATACAATCACACCTGGGGGGCAGGAGAACAATACAATGACACCTGGGGGGCAGGAGAACGCTACAATGACACTTGGGGGGTTAGGAGAACTATACAATGACACCTGGGGGGCAGGAGAACTATACAATGACACCTGGGGGGTAGGAGAACTATACAATGACACCTGGGGGGGGGGGGGGGCAGGAGAACGATACAAGGACACCTGGGGGGGGGGGGGAGAACAATACAATGAGACTTGGGGGGCAGAAGAACGATACAATGACACCTGGGGGCAGGAGAACGATACAATGACACCTGGGGGGCAGGAGAACAATACAATGACACTTGGGGGGCAGGAGAACAATACAATGGCACTTGGGGGGCAGGAGAACAATACAATGGCACTTGGGGGGCAGGAGAACGCTACAATGACACTTGGGGGGCAGGAGAACGCTACAATGACACTTGGGGGGCAGGAGAACGATACAATGACACTTGGGGGGCAGGAGAACGATACAATGACACTTGGGGGGCAGGAGAACGATACAATGACACCTGGGGGGCAGGAGAACGATACAATGACACTTGGGGGGCAGGAGAACGATACAATGACACTTGGGGGGCAGGAGAACGCTACAATGACACTTGGGGGGCAGGAGAACTATGCAATGACACCTGGGGGGCAGGAGAACTATACAATGACACCTGTGGGGTAGGAGAACTATACAATGACACCTGGGGGGGGGGCAGGAGAACGCTAAAATGACACCTGGGGGGCAGGAGAACAATACAATGACACCTGGGGGGCAGGGGAAGGATACAATGACACCTGGAGGGTAGGAGAACAATACAATGACACCTGGGGGGGGGGGGGCAGGAGAATGATACAATGACACCTGGGAGGGGGGGGACGCAGGAGAATGATACAATGACAACTGGGGGGCAGGAGAACTATACAATGACACCTGGGGGGCAGGAGAACTATACAATGACACCTGGGGGGCAGGAGAACTATACAATGACACCTGGGGGGCAGGAGAACAATACAATAACACTTGCGGGGCAGGAGAACAATACAATGACACTTGGGGGGCAGGAGAACAATACAATGACACTTGGGGGGCAGGAGAACAATACAATGACACTTGGGGGGCAGGAGAACAATACAATGACACCTGGGGGGCAGGAGAACAATACAATAAAATCACAACCGGGGGGCAGGAGAACGATACAATGACACTTGGGGGGCAGGAGAACAATACAATGACACTTGGGCGCCCAGGAGAACAATACAATGACACCTGGTGGACTCAGGAGAACAATACAACGACACCTGGGGGGCAGGAGAACAATACAATGACACCTGGGGGACAGAAGAACAATACAATGACACCTGGGGGGCGGGAGAACAATACAATGACACCTGGGGGGCTCAGAAGAACGATACAATGACACTTGGGGGGGGGGGGTCAGGAGAACGCTAAAATGACACCTGGGGGGCAGGAGAACTATACAATGACACTTGGGGGGCAGGAGAACGCTACAATGACACTTGGGGGGCAGGAGAACGCTACAATGACACTTGGGGGGCAGGAGAACGATACAATGACACTTGGGGGGCAGGAGAACGATACAATGACACTTGGGGGGCAGGAGAACGATACAATGACACCTGGGGGGCAGGAGAACAATACAATGACACTTGGGGGGCAGGAGAACGATACAATGACACTTGGGGGGCAGGAGAACGCTACAATGACACTTGGGGGGCAGGAGAACTATGCAATGACACCTGGGGGGCAGGAGAACTATACAATGACACCTGTGGGGTAGGAGAACTATACAATGACACCTGGGGGGGGGCAGGAGAACGATACAAGGACACCTGGGGGGGGGGGGTCAGGAGAACGCTAAAATGACACCTGGGGGGCAGGAGAACAATACAATGACACCTGGGGGGCAGGAGAAGGATACAATGACACCTGGAGGGTAGGAGAACAATACAATGACACCTGGGGGGGGGGGCAGGAGAATGATACAATGACACCTGGGAGGGGGGGGGACGCAGGAGAATGATACAATGACAACTGGGGGGCAGGAGAACTATACAATGACACCTGGGGGGCAGGAGAACTATACAATGACACCTGGGGGGCAGGAGAACGATACAATGACACCTGGGGGGCAGGAGAACAATACAATGACACCTGGGGGGCAGGAGAACAATACAATAACACTTGCGGGGCAGGAGAACAATACAATGACACTTGGGGGGCAGGAGAACAATACAATGACACTTGGGGGGCAGGAGAACAATACAATGACACTTGGGGGGCAGGAGAACAATACAATGACACCTGGGGGACAGAAGAACAATACAATGACACCTGGGGGGCAGGAGAACAATACAATGACACTTGGGGGGGGGGGGGGTCAGGAGAACGCTAAAATGACACCTGGGGGGCAGGAGAACTATACAATGACACTTGGGGGGCAGGAGAACGCTACAATGACACTTGGGGGGCAGGAGAACGCTACAATGACACTTGGGGGGCAGGAGAACGATACAATGACACTTGGGGGGCAGGAGAACGATACAATGACACTTGGGGGGCAGGAGAACGATACAATGACACTTGGGGGGCAGGAGAACGATACAATGACACCTGGGGGGCAGGAGAACGATACAATGACACTTGGGGGGCAGGAGAACGATACAATGACACTTGGGGGGCAGGAGAACGCTACAATGACACTTGGGGGGCAGGAGAACTATGCAATGACACCTGGGGGGCAGGAGAACTATACAATGACACCTGTGGGGTAGGAGAACTATACAATGACACCTGGGGGGGGGGCAGGAGAACGCTAAAATGACACCTGGGGGGCAGGAGAACAATACAATGACACCTGGGGGGCAGGGGAAGGATACAATGACACCTGGGGGGGGGGGCAGGAGAATGATACAATGACACCTGGGAGGGGGGGGACGCAGGAGAATGATACAATGACAACTGGGGGGCAGGAGAACTATACAATGACACCTGGGGGGCAGGAGAACTATACAATGACACCTGGGGGGCAGGAGAACAATACAATGACACTTGGGGGGCAGGAGAACAATACAATGACACTTGGGGGGCAGGAGAACAATACAATGACACTTGGGGGGCAGGAGAACAATACAATGACACTTGGGGGGCAGGAGAACAATACAATGACACTTGGGGGGCAGGAGAACAATACAATGACACTTGGGGGGCAGGAGAACAATACAATGACACTTGGGGGGCAGGAGAAGGATACAATGACACCTGGTGGGCTCAGGAGAACAATGCAATGACACCTGGGGGGCAGGATATTTGAGTAGTGCAGGACCCTGGTTCAGTATGAGGTGTAGCGGTTATATTAGCATGCCGCGGGCGGTGGGATAATAAGCCCGTATCGCACGTAGTACAGTATCGGTGACACAGCGGACATTACATAGTGGTCAGAGAGAAGCGCTAATTGTAACATCTTACATCACATCAGGAGAAATGTCACCTGAAATCTATTCCTCTAATGAAAGCGATCTACCTGCAGTTTGTGCTCAATTTTATGCAAATCTGCAATTAAATTATAATCTGCAAACAATCCGGCGAACATCAAACATAAGCGAGGAGGCAGATCCAGTGCGTTCCGACACTTCAAATAACGGGCTGAGGTTTTTTTTCATTGTAAAGATATAAAGTATTACAGGACGTTATCCAGCCGCCCGCTGTGTGAGGGGGAAGACGCGCCGGAGAGGCATCGCTAAAAATATCCTGAGACCGGTCACATTTTAACAAGATCTCAGGTGGGAGAAGTACCGGGCTTTGTTGTAGCGCCAATCTGAGTATCAAAAAAGGGAAGTGGGGGGTCAGCATGTAAAAAAAGAAGTAAAATGTTAAAAATTAGGGTTTACACTATACAGAGTGCACACATAAAACCGTAAATCCTACAAAGATAAACGAGAGGGAGCGATCGCTGGAGGCTGCCGGTGCTTACGGGTCTGTAGATTTCCATAATCTGCCTAATAAATGGGGGCAATTTAGGTAAAAGCAGCCGCAGGTAAATCAGCGTCCCCACGGCCGCTCACCCTCATCAGCGACTTGCTAGCGTCGCCATTGCACCAAGTCAGGGTCACGACTGTCCTCTTCACTGATGGCATCGGGATGGGCAAACTGTGGCATTCCCCCTCATGAGAGGAGAGGCATGAGTGCAATGTAGAGGATGGCAAATGGGGCACTGGCTGGGCAGGGGGCTACGAGCACCGACACACAGCGTTGTTTTGTTCAAACTCATCTTATTAAAAGGGAACCCTCACCATTATCTCACCCCTAAAACGGACTGAGGCTAATTGCACCCACGGATATCACGCTCGCCAACGTGCGATGTAGCCACCTATGCCACCAGGTGTTGTGTTAAAAACGCCTTGCATCACGTCAGGAAAGCAGCGCTGCTCCACCGTGGCCAATAGGAGCATGGAGCGCTTCCCACTGTTTTCAATGGGTGAAGCTGGCATCGCACTGGTGATGCTGAACACAATGGGTGATGCCAAGCGAGGGCACGCCTAAAGATAGAACATGCCGCAACGCGATGCAGGAAAACAACACTCGTGTGTGTATGAGCGCACTCAGAAGAATCGGGGGTCATTTTCATGCGACATTCGTGCACAATTCCTTTTTTCCGTGTGTGAACACCCTTCGCCAGCCGCAGGGGATGACAGACGCATCACTTCTAGTGTCGTTATCCAGCGCTGCATGCAACACAGCAGAGAAGAGCTGCTGAGTTAGCCCCGCCCCCGCTCACTTGATAGACAGGGTTTCCTATACAACAAGAAAGCGGATGGGGTAATCTCGGCCACTCATGTCTATGCGACCAGAGGACTCTCCTCTGCTCATTTGCATATGGCGCAGGTAAATGGGCTCATTAGGAAGAGAGAGGGCGTTGGAAGGAAATGATTTTTTAGCCCCCGCTATCAGTGAAGTTAGCTTTGGTGGTGACAAATTCCCTTTAAAGGGGTTGTCCCAATTCTAGCTGTTTTGCTGCAGGAAGCAGACAGCTCCATGCACTGCATAGTGGCCTGAGTTAGTACTGCAGTCCTACTGAAGTGAATGGGACTCAGCCAGCAATACCAAAGACAGACGACTGTACAATGTACAGGGCTGTCTGCTTCCTGCAGCAGACAGAAGTGGGACAACCTCTCTAAGTCCTTCTTAAAGGGGTCCCATCATATATCCTAATATGTCTGTTTTAGTACAGACTTGTATTCCCATGAAAACACAATTGCGGAGCATATTTGCACCGTATTGTTTGGTGGAGTGGGTCTGATATTGTCCAATCAGCGCTGCCAGAGTAGGGACACGCCCCTTCAACAAGGAGAATGGTAACACCAGGTGTGAATCACCTGTAGCATTTCACCATGGCCGATGCCATCAGGGTTACCTAATACACGTAAGGGTTGCCTATACTGGTGCGTAATACAGACCGAAATAGGCCACGCTGCGTTATATTTTTCACATATGTTTAAAAAGAAGGTGTGAGAGCGACCTAATAGAGATTAATGGGCTTCTAGTGTGCGTAATACGCGGGATACATATGCCCATGTGATAAAGCCCTTAAATAGTTGATTAGTACTGCCAAAACTGGTCAGGCTCAGCCAGCTCACATCCAATGTGTATGGGCACTTTAGAAGAGGGGTCTGTCCAGTTTAGGACTATTCCATCACTTAGGGTTGGTCCATTAGGTTCACATTGCTTGTTGGCAGTATGAATAGTCTACCATCCGGAGCCGCCAACCAAGAAGGGGACCCAGATGACCCCCATCTTTGAGTGAGTCACACCAGTTGCCATAAGTATAGCCGCTACAAGGATTGCACGCAGTTTAGTATAATATAGGGGGGAGGGATTCCCCTCTGTCTGCAGTATATAATGCAGTCTGCGGGATCGATACATACGATGAACTGACTGATTCTGGACTTTAATATGTATACCAAGTGACCCTCGATGTTACTCCTCTGCTGTGTATTCTTGGGCGCCCCCTGGGGGAGGTAGCAGTAGCTGCTCCTCTTCACAGCACCTGATAGCTCAGCACTGGTTTGATGAGGACTTTCCACCCTTCGGGAATTTAAGAATTACCATAACTGGTTACTGAGCTTGGAAAAGGTGATATTCGTTAAACGCAAAGCAGAACATAAATGTGAGAAGTTATGGCCACAATGGTTAGTAGCCCGGGTCTGGCATCCCTGATCCAGGGAGCTGCAGCCGGCGGTTACTTTACTACTGGCGTAGGGTATGTTTACCAGGGTGGATAAATCGGTGGATTCGGGTATATTGGCCTTTAGATTTGCCCACTGAACATGGTTGAAGACTTCTAGGCCATTTAATACATCTGTTACTCTAAATACTTACAAATTATGCTCCCTAGATACTATGTTGCTCATGTGGCCCCGGGGCCCTACTGCAGTCTGAACAGACCGGAGGATTTGTAAGCAGATGTGACTTCTAGAAAAACACAACATGGATTTATTTTTCTGCAACAAAACATGAGTTCATGAGCTTCTGCTTAGACTTGATGACAAGAGACAGAGGGGTAAAAGGGGCAAAAGTGAGGAAGAGGAAAGGGGGGGGCAAAAGTGAGGAAGGGGAAAAGGGGCAAAAGTGAGGAAGAGGAAAGGGGGGGGCAAAAGTGAGGAAGGGGAAAAGGGGAAAGGGGAGGGAGGAAGAAAGGGGAAAAGGGAGAAAGGGGAGGATGGAAGGGGAAAGGGAGAAAGGGGAGGATGGAAGGGGAAAGGGAGAAAGGGGAGGATGGAAGGGGAAAGGGAGAAAGGGGAGGATGGAAGGGGAAAAAAGGAAAGGGGAGGAAGGGGAAAAGGGGGGGAAAGGGGCAAAAGTGAGGAAGGGGAAAAGGGGGCAATAGTGAGCAGGGGGGAAAGGGGGCAAAAGTGAGCAAAGGGGAAAAGGAACAAAAATGAGGAAGGGGAAAAGGGGCAAAAGTGAGGAAGGGGAAAAGGGGGGGAAAGGGGCAAAAGTAAGGAAGGGGGAAGGGGTAAAAGTGAGGAAGAGGAAAAGGGGCAAAAGTGAGGACGGGGAAAGGGGGCAAAAGTGAGGACGGGGAAAATAGGGGGGAAAGGGGCAAAAGTGAGGAAGGAGAAAAGGGGAGGAAGGAAGGGGAACAAGGGGAGGAAGGGGGATAGGGGAGGAGGATAGAGAAGAAGGATAGCAAAGCTGGGGGGATGCTTTTGTAAACAGTTTTATTATTGTTAACTAATAAAAAGCATTGTATTAAAAAAAAAGATTGGAATCCAAAAGGGGCCCAGAATGAATCAATGAGATCCACCAAGATCTGTAAGAATCCATTTCTGGCAAAACATTCCTGACACACGTCACGCAGCAAAACCGCCCCGTGTAGACAGGGAGATCCACTGCCCAGTATTTGGGATGAACAGTCGTAGTGATGACAGCTCATCCCCATATCAGTGAAGCTCTGCTGATGCAAGTGGCAGTAAGAAGCACTAATTAACATGCTATTTATTAAGTGGGGCTTGTTATACAAGGTGTAAAAGCCCCCTCAGATGTAATATGGACTACTATTTTCCAACACACTTGATCTAAAAGTGGTTTTCCAGTTGCAGATGGCCTATCCTAATTAATAGTTTATCAGCTGTAGTTTGCGGCCCAGGACCTCCGCTGATCAGCCGCTCTCGGGGCTGGTGTGCTCATGCACTAAGCTGATTTCTGCAGTAAGCAGTCAGCTCCATTACAACTGTAGTGGCCAAGCCTGGTATTACAGGCAAGGTTCTCATCCATGTCAATGAAAGCAATACCAAACCTGGCCACTACAGTGAGAATAGAGCTGTCTGCTTCCTGCAGAAATCAGCTCAAAGCACAAGCACACCGGACTGGCAAACAGTTGATTTGTGGGGGTCCAGGGTGGCAGACCCTCACCTTTCTAGTACTGATGGCCTATTCTGCAGGTACATCATCAGTATTTTATGTCTGGACAACCCGTTTAAACATCGGAGGATGAATATTCATAGTGACGACTGCACCCTTCTGCATACCAACAAAACTCTGCCAGTGTTAACGCCAGTGACGAGTGCAAATGACATACTATTTCTCAACGGGCGCTTATCATATAGGACCAATTAAAGCAGCCTCCGATTTAATATGGATTTAATGCCAGACGTATAATGCCTTAAAGGCCCCCATAACGTAAAGAAGCGACGGCGTTGCACCAACTCCAACTACTTCAGTAATCCACCGGTATAGGATGGAGGTGAAGCCGACAGTAGAAGTGCAGTCCCGGGTCCGACCTGCATACTGCCAACGGGTGAGCAGCCAGCCGGCATAAAAGATAACGAAAAAAAATATCACCGCCCAATTTAGGGAGGCGAAGTGAACAAACAACGGGGGTGTTTTAAGGTTATTATGAAAGTCGACTGCATGGGGAAAATCTTCAAGCCGCTCGCAAACTCCTCACCTGCGTATACCTACCCGCCTGTCTTTCATTAGACAGAAACAAAAGGAGCAGGCAGGCGAGGAAGTGGTGGTTCTAGAGAGAGCGCTGCTTTTTTATCCCCCAGATCGTCTCTGCGATGCCTTTGTACCGGCAGACAGGGAAGGTGATTTACTCTCCAGCTGAAGCTTTACACGCAGCTACCGGGAGGAAGTTCTGACGACAAGTTTTTTTGCACAGTGAAGCATTTGAGATTTAACTCTGCCAACGAGCTCTCCCGTGAAGGTCCCTCTGTCAGGATTCAACCTAGATCTTAAAATGAAAGGCCGTGGCGATGCCGTGTACGGCGCGCCGGTGGAATAGGCTCAGATTCCTAACGATGGGATTCTCGTGTGTCATCCCCCCCTCGGTACAGCCGAGGCTCCTGACGTCGAGGGTTTCTACACTTCGTTTCCTTGTTACAGGTGCAACATTTAGCCAGAGCGAGTGAACGGACGAGAGGGAGACCTACGGGGATGAGCGCAGTCACCGGTTCATCGAAAGTGCGGAATATTTGAGTAAATTGAGTAGGTTGGCGAATGATGGGCTCTCCGCTTCAACCACTGTTCTCTATGCGCTGGCACGTCGATGACTTCAGGTCCGGCTCTGAAAAGCGTCAGCATTAGCAACTAATGATCAATTATGAGAAGTATTCCAAAGATGGAACATTTGGTGAGAAAATGAAGGAAAGAAAAGTCAGACGAAAAATCAGCATTGTGTCCCTACTGCAAGTAAAGCTGAAAGATTAGGATGGAAGTGCTATAAATATTAATGGGACTTTACACTTAACAATAATTAATTCTGACGGCCGAGTCCAGTCACTGATAATAGGAAGACGGGTGCAAGAATCATCCCTCCCTACAGGATAAGGACACCTTATAAAGGGGGGGGGGGGGGGGGGGGGGACTGCAAAACACCTTTTACTTCATTCTCAATGGCCCTCCCATCAGGCCCCGGAATGGAGGTCAAATGTCATATGAATATTAGGCGAAGTTGGCCCTTGTGCTCAGCATTGTCCACTTAAAAGTGATGTATTTAGTACGTACCGTAAGGAAGAGCAGCGGAGCAAAATGACAATGACTCTGAACACATAGACTTCATATAAATGGCAATCACTACTATAATACTGCCCCCTATACACAAGAATATGACTACTCTAATACTGCTCCTATGTACAAGAATATAACTACCATAATACTGCTCCTATGTACAAGAAAATAACTACTATAATACTGCCTCCTATGTACAAGAATATAACTACTATAATACTGCCCCTATGTACAAGAATATAACTACTATAATACTGCCCCCTATGTACAAGAAAATAACTACTATAATACTGCCTCCTATGTAGAAGAATATAACTACCATAATACTGCTCCTATGTACAAGAATATAACTACTATAATACTGCTACCTATGTACAAGAATATAACTACTATAATACTGCCACCTATGTACAAGAATATAACTACTATAATACTGCTACCTATGTACAAGAATATAACTACTATAATACTGCTACCTATGTACAAGAATATAACTACTATAATACTGCTCCTATGTACAAGAATATAACTACTATAATACTGCCCCCTATGTACAAGAAAATAACTACTATAATACTGCCTCCTATGTAGAAGAATATAACTACCATAATACTGCCCCCTATGTACTAGAATATAACTACTATAATACTGCTCCTATGTACAAGAATATAACTACTATAATACTGCCCCCTATGTACAAGAAAATAACTACTATAATACTGCCTCCTATGTAGAAGAATATAACTACCATAATACTGCCCCCTATGTACAAGAATATAACTACTATAATACTGCTCCTATGTACAAGAATATAACTACTATAATACTGCTACCTATGTACAAGAATATAACTACTCTAATACTGCTCCTATGTACAAGAATATAACTACCATAATACTGCTCCTATGTACAAGAAAATAACTATTATAATACTGCCTCCTATGTACAAGAATATAACTACTATAATACTGCTACCTATGTACAAGAATATAACTACTCTAATACTGCTCCTATGTACAAGAATATAACTACTATAATACTGCTACCTATGTACAAGAATATAACTACTCTAATACTGCTCCTATGTACAAGAATATAACTACCATAATACTGCTCCTATGTACAAGAAAATAACTACTATAATACTGCCTCCTATGTACAAGAATATAACTACTATAATACTGCCCCTATGTACAAGAATATAACTACTATAATACTGCCCCCTATGTACAAGAAAATAACTACTATAATACTGCCTCCTATGTAGAAGAATATAACTACCATAATACTGCTCCTATGTACAAGAATATAACTACTATAATACTGCCTCCTATGTACAAGACTATAACTACTATAATACTGCCCCCTATGTACAAGAATATAACTACTATAATACTGCCCTCTATGTACAAGAATATAACTACTATAATACTGCCCCCTATGTACAAGAATATAACTACTATAATACTGCTCCTATGTACAAGAATATAACTACTATAATACTGCCCCCTATGTACAAGATTATAACTACTATAATACTGCCCCTATGTACAAGAATATAACTACTATAATACTGCCCCCTATGTACAGAATATAACTAATATAATACTGCCTCCTATGTACAAGAATATAACTACTATAATACTGCCTCCTATGTACAAGAATATAACTACTATAATACTGCTCCCTATGTACAAGAATAGAACTACTATAATACTGCTCCCTATGTACAAGAATAACTACTATAATACTGCTCCCTATGTACAAGTATATAACTACTATAATACTGCCCCCTATGTACAACAATATAACTACTATAATACTGCCTCCTATGTACAAGAATATAACTACTATAATACTGCTCCTATGTACAAGAATATAACTACTATAATACTGCCCCCTACGTACAAGAATATAACTGATATAATACTGCCCCCTATGTACAAGAATATAACTACTATAATACAGCCTCCTATGTACAAAAATATAACTACTATAATACTGCCCCCTATGTAAAAGAATATAACTACTATAATACTGCCTCCTATATACAAGTATATAACTACTATAATACTGCCCCCTATGTACAAGAATATAACTACTATAATACTGCTCCCTATGTACAAGAATATAACTACTATAATACTGCCCCCTATGTACAAGAATATAACTACTATAATACTGCTCCTATGTACAAGAATATAACTACTATAATACTTCTCCCGATGTACAAGAATATAACTACTATAATACTGCCCCTATGCACAAGAATATAACTACTATAATAGTGCCCCCTATGTACAAGAATATAACTACTATAATGCTGCTCCTATGTACAAGAATATAACTACTATAATACTGCTCCTATGTACAAGAATATAACTACTATAATACTGCTCTCTATGTACAAGAATATACCTACTATAATACTGCCCCCTATGTACAAGAATATACCTACTATAATACTGCCCCCTATATACAAGAATATAACTACTATAATACTGCCCCCTATATACAAGAATATAACTACTATAATACTGCTTCTATGTACAAGAATATAACTACTATAATACTGCTTCTATGTACAAGAATATAACTACTATAATACTGCCTCCTATGTACAAGAATATAACTACTATAATACTGCCTCCTATGTACAAGAATATAACTACTATAATACTGCTTCTATGTACAAGAATATAACTACTATAATACTGCACCCTATGTACATGAATATAACTACTATAATACTGCCCCCAATATACAAGAATATAACTACTATAATACTGCCCCCTATGTACAAGAATATAACTACCATAATACTGCTTCTATGTACAAGAATATAACTACTATAATACTGCCCCTATATACAAGAATATAACTACTATAATACTGCCCCCTATGTACAAGAATATAACCACTATAATACTGCCCCCTATGTACAAGAATATAACCACTATAATACTGCCCCCTATGTACAAGAATATAACCACTATAATACTGCCCCCTATATGCAAGAATATAACTACTATAATACTGCCCCCTATATGCAAGAATATAACTACTATAATACTGCCCCCTATATGCAAGAATATAACTACTATAATACTGCCCCCTATATGCAAGAATATAACTACTATAATACTGCCCCCTATATGCAAGAATATAACTACTATAATATTGCCCCCTATGTACAAGAATATAACTACCATAATACTGCTTCTATGTACAAGAATATATCTACTATAGTACTGCCCCTATGTACAAGAATATAACTACTATAATACTGCCCCCTATGTACAAGAATATAACCACTATAATACTGCCACCTATATACAATATACCTACTATAATACTGCCCCTATGTACAAGAATATACCTACTATAATACTGCCCCCTATGTACAAGAATATAACTACTATAATACTGCCCCCTATATACAAGAATATAACTACTATAATACTGCCTCCTATGTACAAGAATATAACTACTATAATACTGCCCCCTATATGCAAGAATATAACTACTATAATAGTGCCTCCTATGTACAAGAATATAACTACTATAATACTGCCCCCTATATGCAAGAATATAACTACTATAATACTGCCCATTATGTACAAGAATATAACTACTATAGTACTGCCCCCTATGTACAAGAATATAACCACTATAATACTGCCACCTATATACAATATACCTACTATAATACTGTCCCTATGTACAAGAATATACCTACTATAATACTGCCCCCTATGTACAAGAATATAACTACTATAATACTGCCCCCTATGTACAAGAATATAACTACTATAATACTGCCCCCTATATACAAGAATATAACTACTATAATACTGCCCATTATGTACAAGAATATAACTACTATAGTACTGCCCCAATGTACAAGAATATAATAACTATAATACTGCCCCCTATGTACAAGAATATAACTACTATAATACTGCCCCCTATGTACAAGAATATAACTACTATAATACTGCCTCCTAAGCACAAGAATATAACTACTATAATACTGCCCCTATGTACAAGAATATAAACTACCATAATACTGCCCCCTATGTACAAGAATATAAACTACCATAATACTGCCCCCTATGTACAAGAATATAACTACTATAATACTGCCCCCTATGTACAAGAATATAACTACTATAATACTGCCCCCTATGTACAAGAATATAACTACTATAATACTGCCCCCTATGTACAAGAATATAACTACTATAATACTGCCCCCTATGTACAAGGATATAACTACTATAATACTGCCTCCTATGTACAAGAATATAACTACTATAATACTGCCTCCTATGTACAAGAATATAACTACTATAATACTGCCCTCTATGTACAAGAATATAACTACTATAATACTGCCCCCTATGTACAAGAATATAACTACTATAATACTGCTCCTATGTACAAGAATATAACTACTATAATACTGCCTCCTATGTACAAGACTATAACTACTATAATACTGCCCCCTATGTACAAGAATATAACTACTATAATACTGCCCTCTATGTACAAGAATATAACTACTATAATACTGCCCCCTATGTACAAGAATATAACTACTATAATACTGCTCCTATGTACAAGAATATAACTACTATAATACTGCCCCCTATGTACAAGATTATAACTACTATAATACTGCCCCTATGTACAAGAATATAACTACTATAATACTGCCCCCTATGTACAGAATATAACTAATATAATACTGCCTCCTATGTACAAGAATATAACTACTATAATACTGCCTCCTATGTACAAGAATATAACTACTATAATACTGCTCCCTATGTACAAGAATAGAACTACTATAATACTGCTCCCTATGTACAAGAATAACTACTATAATACTGCTCCCTATGTACAAGTATATAACTACTATAATACTGCCCCCTATGTACAACAATATAACTACTATAATACTGCCTCCTATGTACAAGAATATAACTACTATAATACTGCTCCTATGTACAAGAATATAACTACTATAATACTGCCCCCTACGTACAAGAATATAACTACTATAATACTGCCCCCTATGTACAAGAATATAACTACTATAATACAGCCTCCTATGTACAAAAATATAACTACTATAATACTGCCCCCTATGTAAAAGAATATAACTACTATAATACTGCCTCCTATATACAAGTATATAACTACTATAATACTGCCCCCTATGTACAAGAATATAACTACTATAATACTGCTCCCTATGTACAAGAATATAACTACTATAATACTGCCCCCTATGTACAAGAATATAACTACTATAATACTGCTCCTATGTACAAGAATATAACTACTATAATACTTCTCCCGATGTACAAGAATATAACTACTATAATACTGCCCCTATGCACAAGAATATAACTACTATAATAGTGCCCCCTATGTACAAGAATATAACTACTATAATGCTGCTCCTATGTACAAGAATATAACTACTATAATACTGCTCCTATGTACAAGAATATAACTACTATAATACTGCTCTCTATGTACAAGAATATACCTACTATAATACTGCCCCCTATGTACAAGAATATACCTACTATAATACTGCCCCCTATATACAAGAATATAACTACTATAATACTGCCCCCTATATACAAGAATATAACTACTATAATACTGCTTCTATGTACAAGAATATAACTACTATAATACTGCTTCTATGTACAAGAATATAACTACTATAATACTGCCTCCTATGTACAAGAATATAACTACTATAATACTGCCTCCTATGTACAAGAATATAACTACTATAATACTGCTTCTATGTACAAGAATATAACTACTATAATACTGCACCCTATGTACATGAATATAACTACTATAATACTGCCCCCAATATACAAGAATATAACTACTATAATACTGCCCCCTATGTACAAGAATATAACTACCATAATACTGCTTCTATGTACAAGAATATAACTACTATAATACTGCCCCTATATACAAGAATATAACTACTATAATACTGCCCCCTATGTACAAGAATATAACCACTATAATACTGCCCCCTATGTACAAGAATATAACCACTATAATACTGCCCCCTATGTACAAGAATATAACCACTATAATACTGCCCCCTATATGCAAGAATATAACTACTATAATACTGCCCCCTATATGCAAGAATATAACTACTATAATACTGCCCCCTATATGCAAGAATATAACTACTATAATACTGCCCCCTATATGCAAGAATATAACTACTATAATACTGCCCCCTATATGCAAGAATATAACTACTATAATATTGCCCCCTATGTACAAGAATATAACTACCATAATACTGCTTCTATGTACAAGAATATATCTACTATAGTACTGCCCCTATGTACAAGAATATAACTACTATAATACTGCCCCCTATGTACAAGAATATAACCACTATAATACTGCCACCTATATACAATATACCTACTATAATACTGCCCCTATGTACAAGAATATACCTACTATAATACTGCCCCCTATGTACAAGAATATAACTACTATAATACTGCCCCCTATATACAAGAATATAACTACTATAATACTGCCTCCTATGTACAAGAATATAACTACTATAATACTGCCCCCTATATGCAAGAATATAACTACTATAATAGTGCCTCCTATGTACAAGAATATAACTACTATAATACTGCCCCCTATATGCAAGAATATAACTACTATAATACTGCCCATTATGTACAAGAATATAACTACTATAGTACTGCCCCCTATGTACAAGAATATAACCACTATAATACTGCCACCTATATACAATATACCTACTATAATACTGTCCCTATGTACAAGAATATACCTACTATAATACTGCCCCCTATGTACAAGAATATAACTACTATAATACTGCCCCCTATGTACAAGAATATAACTACTATAATACTGCCCCCTATATACAAGAATATAACTACTATAATACTGCCCATTATGTACAAGAATATAACTACTATAGTACTGCCCCAATGTACAAGAATATAATAACTATAATACTGCCCCCTATGTACAAGAATATAACTACTATAATACTGCCCCCTATGTACAAGAATATAACTACTATAATACTGCCTCCTAAGCACAAGAATATAACTACTATAATACTGCCCCTATGTACAAGAATATAAACTACCATAATACTGCCCCCTATGTACAAGAATATAAACTACCATAATACTGCCCCCTATGTACAAGAATATAACTACTATAATACTGCCCCCTATGTACAAGAATATAACTACTATAATACTGCCCCCTATGTACAAGAATATAACTACTATAATACTGCCCCCTATGTACAAGAATATAACTACTATAATACTGCCCCCTATGTACAAGGATATAACTACTATAATACTGCCTCCTATGTACAAGAATATAACTACTATAATACTGCCTCCTATGTACAAGAATATAACTACTATAATACTGCCCTCTATGTACAAGAATATAACTACTATAATACTGCCCCCTATGTACAAGAATATAACTACTATAATACTGCTCCTATGTACAAGAATATAACTACTATAATACTGCCTCCTATGTACAAGACTATAACTACTATAATACTGCCCCCTATGTACAAGAATATAACTACTATAATACTGCCCTCTATGTACAAGAATATAACTACTATAATACTGCCCCCTATGTACAAGAATATAACTACTATAATACTGCTCCTATGTACAAGAATATAACTACTATAATACTGCCCCCTATGTACAAGATTATAACTACTATAATACTGCCCCTATGTACAAGAATATAACTACTATAATACTGCCCCCTATGTACAGAATATAACTAATATAATACTGCCTCCTATGTACAAGAATATAACTACTATAATACTGCCTCCTATGTACAAGAATATAACTACTATAATACTGCTCCCTATGTACAAGAATAGAACTACTATAATACTGCTCCCTATGTACAAGAATAACTACTATAATACTGCTCCCTATGTACAAGTATATAACTACTATAATACTGCCCCCTATGTACAACAATATAACTACTATAATACTGCCTCCTATGTACAAGAATATAACTACTATAATACTGCTCCTATGTACAAGAATATAACTACTATAATACTGCCCCCTACGTACAAGAATATAACTACTATAATACTGCCCCCTATGTACAAGAATATAACTACTATAATACAGCCTCCTATGTACAAAAATATAACTACTATAATACTGCCCCCTATGTAAAAGAATATAACTACTATAATACTGCCTCCTATATACAAGTATATAACTACTATAATACTGCCCCCTATGTACAAGAATATAACTACTATAATACTGCTCCCTATGTACAAGAATATAACTACTATAATACTGCCCCCTATGTACAAGAATATAACTACTATAATACTGCTCCTATGTACAAGAATATAACTACTATAATACTTCTCCCGATGTACAAGAATATAACTACTATAATACTGCCCCTATGCACAAGAATATAACTACTATAATAGTGCCCCCTATGTACAAGAATATAACTACTATAATGCTGCTCCTATGTACAAGAATATAACTACTATAATACTGCTCCTATGTACAAGAATATAACTACTATAATACTGCTCTCTATGTACAAGAATATACCTACTATAATACTGCCCCCTATGTACAAGAATATACCTACTATAATACTGCCCCCTATATACAAGAATATAACTACTATAATACTGCCCCCTATATACAAGAATATAACTACTATAATACTGCTTCTATGTACAAGAATATAACTACTATAATACTGCTTCTATGTACAAGAATATAACTACTATAATACTGCCTCCTATGTACAAGAATATAACTACTATAATACTGCCTCCTATGTACAAGAATATAACTACTATAATACTGCTTCTATGTACAAGAATATAACTACTATAATACTGCCTCCTATGTACAAGAATATAACTACTATAATACTGCCCCCAATATACAAGAATATAACTACTATAATACTGCCCCCTATGTACATGAATATAACTACTATAATACTGCCCCCAATATACAAGAATATAACTACTATAATACTGCCCCCTATGTACAAGAATATAACTACCATAATACTGCTTCTATGTACAAGAATATAACTACTATAATACTGCCCCTATATACAAGAATATAACTACTATAATACTGCCCCCTATGTACAAGAATATAACCACTATAATACTGCCCCCTATGTACAAGAATATAACCACTATAATACTGCCCCCTATGTACAAGAATATAACCACTATAATACTGCCCCCTATATGCAAGAATATAACTACTATAATACTGCCCCCTATATGCAAGAATATAACTACTATAATACTGCCCCCTATATGCAAGAATATAACTACTATAATACTGCCCCCTATATGCAAGAATATAACTACTATAATACTGCCCCCTATATGCAAGAATATAACTACTATAATATTGCCCCCTATGTACAAGAATATAACTACCATAATACTGCTTCTATGTACAAGAATATATCTACTATAGTACTGCCCCTATGTACAAGAATATAACTACTATAATACTGCCCCCTATGTACAAGAATATAACCACTATAATACTGCCACCTATATACAATATACCTACTATAATACTGCCCCTATGTACAAGAATATACCTACTATAATACTGCCCCCTATGTACAAGAATATAACTACTATAATACTGCCCCCTATATACAAGAATATAACTACTATAATACTGCCTCCTATGTACAAGAATATAACTACTATAATACTGCCCCCTATATGCAAGAATATAACTACTATAATAGTGCCTCCTATGTACAAGAATATAACTACTATAATACTGCCCCCTATATGCAAGAATATAACTACTATAATACTGCCCATTATGTACAAGAATATAACTACTATAGTACTGCCCCCTATGTACAAGAATATAACCACTATAATACTGCCACCTATATACAATATACCTACTATAATACTGTCCCTATGTACAAGAATATACCTACTATAATACTGCCCCCTATGTACAAGAATATAACTACTATAATACTGCCCCCTATATACAAGAATATAACTACTATAATACTGCCCATTATGTACAAGAATATAACTACTATAGTACTGCCCCAATGTACAAGAATATAACTACTATAATACTGCCCCCTATGTACAAGAATATAACTACTATAATACTGCCCCCTATGTACAAGAATATAACTACTATAATACTGCCCCCTATGTACAAGAATATAACTACTATAATACTGCCTCCTAAGTACAAGAATATAACTACTATAATACTGCCCCTATGTACAAGAATATAAACTACCATAATACTGCCCCCTATGTACAAGAATATAAACTACCATAATACTGCCCCCTATGTACAAGAATATAACTACTATAATACTGCCCCCTATGTACAAGAATATAACTACTATAATACTGCCCCCTATGTACAAGAATATAACTACTATAATACTGCCCCCTATGTACAAGAATATAACTACTATAATACTGCCCCCTATGTACAAGGATATAACTACTATAATACTGCCTCCTATGTACAAGAATATAACTACTATAATACTGCCTCCTATGTACAAGAATATAACTACTATAATACTGCCCCCTATGTTTAAGAATATAACTACTATAATACTGCCCCCTATGTACAAGAATATAACTACTATAATACTGCCCCCTATGTACAAGAATATAACTACTATAATACTGCCCCCTATATACAAGAATATAACTACTATAATACTGCTCCTGTGTACAAGAATATAACTACTATAATACTGCCCCCTATGTACAAGAATATAACTACTATAATACTGCCCCCTATATACAAGAATATAACTACTATAATACTGCTCCTGTGTACAAGAATATAACTACTATAATACGGCTCCCTGTGTACAAGAATATAACTACTATAATACTGCCCCCTATATACAAGAATATAACTACTATAATACTGCCCCTATGTACAAGAATATAACTACTATAATACTGCCCCCTATGTACACGAATATAACTACTATAATACTGCTCCGTATGTACAAGAATATAACTACCATAATACTGCCTCCTATGTACAAGAGTATAACTACTATAATACTGCCCCCTATGTACAAGAATATAACTACTATAATACTGCCCCCTATGTACAAGAATATAACTACTATAATACTACTCCCCATGTACAAGAATATAACTACTATAATACGGCTCCTATGTACAAGAATATAACTACTATAATACTGCCCCCTATGTACAAGAATATAACTACTATAATACTGCCCCCTATGTACAAGAATATAACTACTATAATACTGCCCCCTATGTACAAGAATATAACTACTATAATACTGCTCCCCATGTACAAGAATATAACTACTATAATACTGCCCCCATGTACAAGAATATAACTACTATAATACTGCCCCCTATGTACAAGAATATAACTACTATAATACTGTCCCCCTATGTACAAGGATATAACTACTATAATACTGCCCCCTATGTACAAGAATATAACTACTATAATACTACTCCTTATGTACAAGAATATAACTACTATAATACTGCCCCCTATGTACAAGAATATAACTACTATAATACTACTCCCTATGTACAAGAATATAACTACTATAATACTGCCCCTATGTACAAGAATATAACTACTATAATACTGCCCCCCTATGTACAAGAATATAACTACTATAATACTGCCCCCTATGTACAAGAATATAACTACTATAATACTGCCTCCTATGTACAAGAATATAACTACTATAATACAGCCCCCTATGTACAAGAATATAACTACTATAATACTGCCCCCTATGTACAAGAATATAACTACTATAATACTGCTACTATGTACAAGCATATACCTACTATAATACTGCCCCCTATGTACAAGAATATAACTACTATAATACTGCCCCCTATGTACAAGAATATAACTACTATAATACTGCCCCCTATGTACAAGAATACAACTACTATAATACTGCTCTCCTATGTACAATAATATAACTACTGTAATACTGCCACCTATGTACAATAATATAACTACTATAATACTGCTCCTATGTACAAGAATATAACTACTATAATACTGTCCCTATGTACAAGAATATAACTACTATTATACTGCCCCCTATGTACCAGAATAGAACTATCATTTATCATGGAAAACTGGCCCCTTGAAAGGAGGCTCTAGTACCCTGTTGTACCGCCTCTAGCTTTTATACAAGATGTGATACGGGTGGGCATGGAGGCATACAGGTTCTGTATGGTATCCTGCGGCATATCACTCCACATTTGCTGTAACGGAGTCTCTAGATTGTGCAAACTCTTGGGCTGTTTAAATTGGCATCCCAGACGGTCCCATACATGTTCTGTTGGCGATCAATCTGGTGACCGAGCAGCCAAGGAAGTGTGCCAATGTTGTGGAGACATTCCTGTGAGCCCCTTAAGTGTGCTGCCAACAAGTATCGTGCTGGTAAATGCCTCTTGGAAACTGCCATGAAAGACAATACATGTGGCTGCAGGATGTACTGAACATGAAGCTGAGCTGTCATCGTCCCTCATACCACCACTAGGGGTGACCGACTGTGGTATGCGATGGCCCCCCCAGACCATCACGCCAGCAGTGGGGGCAGTGTGCCGCTCCACAGCAAAGGCAGGATTGAGGCACCCACTCTGACGTCTCCAAACGCCAATACGGCCGCCGTTGATGCCCAAACTAAAACTGGATTCGTTGCTGAAGACAACCTGATTCCACTCTGTGCCAACCGGCCAGGATAGCTATGACTACAGTCCAAAGGACATGCTCAGAGGTGTATTAGCGAGCTGCCTGCCGCCATTGTTAGTTCCACTTCTTCCTGTCCCCTCTCTAATTCTCTCGGAGTGCAGCTAGGGCAGCGCCCAGTGCCCGGCAGCAGCACGGTTAGTGAGTCTGTGTGAGTTAATGAGCGGGCGGGCCACTGCAAATAGCAGTTAGTAGAATAGCCAGGTCAGCCACCTCAGCTGCATTCATTTAGAAGCCGTCCGTTCAGTGCTGCCCGCCACTGGGTCTCAGATGGGTATTCATTGACTCTCTGACCTCCAAGGTTATGTTCACAC
Organism: Eleutherodactylus coqui; assembly: GCF_035609145.1. Lineage (NCBI taxonomy): Eukaryota > Metazoa > Chordata > Amphibia > Anura > Eleutherodactylidae > Eleutherodactylus > Eleutherodactylus coqui. The sequence goes on along the minus strand of NC_089840.1, from coordinate 296,264,450 downwards.
ATGTGAATTCCGCCTCTAAAAACTGCTGTAATATTTGTGTCTTTCTGCTGTGGTTTTGCCGTGGGTCCGCGTGTGGATTGAGCCGTCAATGGGCACAATCCATGGGGGGAATTCAGGACAGGTTTCGTTACTAGTTAATGTGTCGCCCAAGCCAACTCTTGTTTCCAATGTGGCCCAGAGACACACAAAGGTTTGACACCTCTGGTTTAGAACATGTATGGTTGTATTAGACTGCCTGATTGTAGATGAGGCATTATCTTATGCATTTGGGATTGAATCTGGCACTTAGATGTCCGTTATAAGTGGAGGTTTCCGGTTTCCCAACAGACCCTGGACAATGGTCATCAGATTGCTCGACACTCCCCTTCAGATCTACAAGTCTTCTTCCAAAGCAGCAGAGTCATTGAGGTCCTTCTCCATAGATGGACTGTGCTGTCCTATCCAATGGATCCTTGGAGGTCACAGATTTCTAAGAAGGGGATCCTCAAATTCCGCACTGAAGACTCGCCATCAGCTCTCCGGAGACTCAAACTTGAGCTGAAGTACATCTAGCTCTTATGTTTTCCACCTGGCTGTTCTTCTCTTCTCACATCTTATATCTATTGACATTTTATTCATAGCCATCCTGCTGTCCTCCATGGCATAACCTCTTCACCGCAGATAGGGCTGGCCTGCCCTCCACCCCCCAACCTCCATACACACCTACCGTGGTCGCTCTGTTGGCTCCTAACCCTTTTCTGCCCAATCTTCCCTCCTTTCCCATTTATTGTATACATTGGCTTACCTTGTTACACTTTTTTGACGTATATGATAACTAGAAAAAAAACGCATGGCGAACGCTCCCCAATACTAATGAGGGCCAAACATTTAGCCTTTTGGTTGCATAAACCTTGTCTTCTGGTTCGGACTTGAATACCTTAAATGTGTTCGTACTTCAGGTATCTTTTACATGAAAAGCTTGACAATGTTCAGGAGTTCGGAGTTGTAGGAGGTGCTGGACGCCTTTCCTAAAGCGTTACAATACTACATGCTAGAAGGTCTGTTTTTTCCGATGTCTCTTCGGAATGAACTCTGACATCGATCGCTCGATCAGTCCGCCTGTTTTACAGCAGATACATTGTTGGGTCGTTCAAACAAGAAGTCGTTGATTGTTCACATCTGCTGTATAAGTGAGAACGACTGAACTGTATTTAATCCGAACCTTCAGTGAACGAGCCGACATGAACGATGAAGAAAAAGTGAATGATTTATTGTTGGTCATTTGACGGGCGGCTGCATTTACACCTAACGATTAGCGTTCATTTTTGCTTGTTTGCACACTTTCATTCCCGATAATCATTCCGTGTAAAAGGGCCTATGATCACCAACTACTTCAGAAGGGTCGGTGATCCGGGGATTACTCTGAATGCCAGATTGGAGTCGGGAAGGAATTTATTTTTCCTTAAATGAGGAAAATTGGCTTCTACCTCATTGGTTTTTTTTTGCCTTCCTCTGGATCAACATTGCAGGGTAATAGGCTGAGCTGGATGGACATGGGGCTTTTTCAGCCTTACATATTATACTGTTCTGTGTTTACCTGCATTGATACCAACTGAAGCTGCATCCTCTCGATATGCCATCACCTTTTAGGACAAGAGGCTTTTAAAGGGTTTGTCTCAATCAGCAGATCACCACTGGTTCCCCTTCTAGCCACCCAACAAACAGCTGATCTTGCTGGGGAATGCGCTACCAAACAGGCATTTCCTTTGCAGGGATCGCTGCAGGAGAAATGAAGTATTACATGGTGGCTATTCAGATGAATGTAATGTATGGACACCTCATCTCCCCCAGAAAGGGAGCAGCTCTCGGTCCTGGCTCATAGAGGGGATTCCCAAACAGGTGACCCCCTGCCCCGCAGATAGGAGGTATAGTGCATTGGCACCTTAATACCAAAGTACTGTGAAGATTACATAATCTGAAGATTGTGTTGACCATCTAGGACGGCTAAAAATGGGATCTGGACCCAGCGGATCGGAGGGGCAACAGAACAACAAATGCAGGTACCACCTCCTGCCATATTCGGTCCATTTGGTCTCCAAACCGGAGGGTCACTTTAGGGGTCAGAAGGGAATAGAAAACCTAAGCATGGAAGGATATTGTCCAACTACATGACTACTGTGTAGGTTTTGGCCGCGGGGGATATCAGGGTAGCTTCCTTTCCGATAGTGTAACAAGCAGTAACTATAATGTATAAAAGCAGACGTGTTTAAAAAAAACGGAGCAGAGAGAATAGGAGGAATTCCTTTTTTGTTCCTTGTAATTCTCATTAGAAATCATAATAGCGGCTTTTGATTACATGAAGCCGGCTCCTGTTATTTGTATGAGATGAAAGCCGTATCAATGTTACAAAAGACAATGTAGATATTCCTTGTGCTTTTAACCACTTTCATATTGCAAATGATGGAAGACTTTAAAGGACGAATCGCGGACTCAGTTTCTACCATATAAAATTAGAGGGGGAAAAGAAACAGAATATATTACTCCACGGAGGGAGATTTCAATATCAAACCCAAATGTATGTCAGAAGAAGACGATGGTGCTCTAGAAGGAGGACGGTGGGGAGACGAGGCGGGGACGGCACCTCCTCACCGGGTCAGGCTCCACGGACCCAAAAATACCACAAGAAAGGCAAGGAAAATACCCAATAGAATTGATGAGATTGATAGTAGATGATGACTAGATATACAGCGCACACAACATGGCAGTATATAATGTATGGCACAGAACCCATGCACAGCGTATAGTGTAGTACACATTGGAGCAGCACAGAATACATGAACCAACTCTGCATCAAGTCCGCAGATATGATCAGACCACTTGCTTTAATGGAACTCCACATCGCAATTTATAAGCCATGCATTACTCTGCAAGCAGGTTTCGCATACAAGCTGTGTGTGTGTGTGGGGGGGGGGGGGGGGGGAGGAGGGTCTAAACCCAAATATGGTCCCATGGTTAGTGTGGATTACTACTAGTGTGGATACCTCTAGTTACATTTAAAGGCTCTGTAGCGAGTAGGACATTTGCTTACAGGGTCGCTACCTATATGTGGCACAAGAGAGACCGTTTTCTTCTTTTTGGGGGGAGAGACAATTTGTATACTTTTTCCCATGAAGCATTGCTCGCATGATTTCCCTATGTCAGCTGGATCTCAACAAGGAGTAACAGTACCTTCCAAGAGCATAGATAACTGTAAAGTATCAGAGGCATATGAACTTCCTATTGATTACAACTGACGTAAATATGGAAGCGTCTACTTAGTAAAAACTACACAGCAGAACAGGACACATGGGCTGCACAGAAGCAAACTGGACCTCAAAACAGATAAACTTTACAAAAAGTGTGAAAATAAAAAGGTTGGTGCATTAGAGTGTATGTACGAATCCATCATTTTATTGGTGGCCGATTTCTGTTTAGATTCTCCTTAAATTTTCCTGCTTGTGAAACTGCAAGTTCAGAGCTTAGTAGACATTCCCTTTAAAATCACTCTCCCCTCCCACTTACTGACACAGTTGTGTAAGCTGTGAATGAAGTTTCCTGGTCGATCTCTAACTTGCCTATGTGAATAAGTAAAGGGTTGTATTGCATTTGTGAACCCGTCTATGGTTTCCGACCCAGGGTTCCATCTGAAATGCAGAAAATGGCAAGTAGACAGAATCCTGGATGGCATCATACGATTGCATTAATCATACAGAGACCAAAGCTGAAAACTTTGCTCTCCGTTTGAGCAGGTTTCAGTTCCCTTGAATGCAGTTTTGGGCATTTCAGATGGAAACCATAGACACAATGTTAACCCCGCCCAACAATGTCCTGCTCTGCTCCTCAAAAATACTGCAACTCCAATGGGATCCATCAACCTATTACAGCTGTCATGGCTAAGGATTGTGGGGGGAAGCCATACTAGTGAGAACAAAGTCTTACAGGATTGTGGGCAAATGCTTGATCATTAGGGATTCGACCACTGGACCCCCATCAATCCCAAGATTTCCACACCGTGTATGCCCCATGTGAATGTAGCAGCGGCGCATGTATGACCACCACTCCCTTGACTTCTACAGGATAGAGAAAAATTGTTGGGCGTATAGAAGTGAATGGAGTAGTGATCAGGCATGTACAGCATGAGGCATTCTGGGTATATAGATGAATCACGGGGTCTCCCAGCAGTTGGACCCCCAGAAATCAAACATCTTATTCTGAGGATAAGAGAAAAAAGTCTTCATTGGGAAAACCCATTTAAAGAGAAAGAACTGAACTGATGTGCCCATTAAGTGGAGGCCATTTGTAGAACATCTGCACCCCTTTCCTTTTACCAATGACTGCTATTACTTACGCTGTAGCCCTTCACAGATCTAGACTCAAATTTAAACTTTATTGAGAACCTTTAAAAAACATGTATCTGGGCCAACAGACAAAATATACATGTTTTTAAAGGTTCTCAATAAAGTTAAAATTTTAGTCTATATCTGCGAAGGGCTTTACGTTAATTTCTAATATACAGACTCTGTCGACTGCCTCTGCTATTACTTACACTGCAGCATGTAAATGGCTGATATATTTGAGCCATAGATGCTTTTTTACTTGCTTTTATCAGCTGCTCACAAAGGACTATGCCAGGAAGAAGAGCAATGGTGTGCTGTATGTAGTGCCTGAATGGGCGCTGTGCGGCTCCTATCCCTGTCATGTAGCACCCCTCTCGTCCGGCACCCCTGCGGCAGTCAGCAGTTCCTTAAGCCGTAGATGTACCTGCTCTCTCATGACCTTATAAATATTATAATTGGCATGATGCCCACGTGGCCAACAATCTACTGCACAATGTCCGATCCGTGGTGAAGTTATAAACACATTGTTGCCAGTCCCTATAAAAGTTTTTAAGTCTTTAATCAAATGTCAAATGTCACCATAGATTCACTGATGATGGGCGAGACATCCCGGCTTTGGTCATACATGAATTATCATCTGCGGCCACTTTTGTCTTCCCTTTCGAATCCCAAGCCTCTTCTTAAACCTAGAACTAGTGTTTGGATTGGGAAAACCGTAAAAGCACCTGGGAGGGTGAAATGTCATCCTGTGTAATCCACGCTCCTCTATACAGTGTATCCCTTTCAAAAACCTCAATGAAGTCAAGTTTTTGCAAACAAAGCTTTGAAAGTCTATGAGTGAGTGAGTGGTAGTAAAAAAAAAAAAAAAAAAAAAGAAGGAAGGGGTGGCGAACATGGAGCTCGGAAACACTCACCTCTTCCCGTAATTTTATCAACTGCGACGAGAATGCACAAAGAGAGATAAAGAGGAAAGAAAAGGCAAGAGAGAGATCAGTTGTGTGACAGGATACAGAATTAACACTGACAATTTATCTGTTTACATGTTTAGCATTTAAAAAAAAAAAATCACAGACAAACACATTAAACGAGGCTAAACATCCACCGCGTTACGCCGCGCTTTTTTTTTTTATCTTTTTTTTTTTGTGAGTGACTAAAGATCAGTTTCTCATACTGTCACATTAAACAGAAAAAATGGTTTGGGATTCTCTTTTAAAAGCACATCTAAGACGCGATCATCAAGTAGAGGGGAATGGCTTGGTGGAACTCTGCTACAAAGGGAGAAAAAAAGGTGCTAGCCTCCGCGTTCTTCATGGTATAGACGTACACCCAGGCACCCCGGCTCACCGAGACAAAATCACCGGGATTCTTGGTGGTGCCAGGGAGAACTACTTAGGCCGCAAGAACAAACTCTCTGGCCAATCCCACAAAAACTGACAGAGTGGGCAAAGTCGCCACGGTGTGATGCCCAGCGGAATATAAGGTGCAACAGTCTGTGACAACATCGGGCCGTCTGCGGGTTCAGTGCGATCTGCAACATTTCTTTCTTTTTCCTTGTTTTTGCATGTGGCTGCGGCTCAGCAGATTCTGACAAGTGCTTGTGAACCAAATCCCAGCCTTCTCAGATTACCCCGAGCTAAGCACATTTACCCAACTTCTTTTTATACAGTTCATTCTCCTTAAGAAGCATTTGTTGGTCCTAATGACGACCGATGGGGACAAGATTGAGGGGTTTCAGTAAGCAAATTATTGCAGCTCTGTTGCTCCAAAATAGAGTTTAGGTCAGTAGACGGCGAACGGCTCGGCTGGAGCTTTTAGGAGTAGCAGTCAAAAAGGAAAAAAAAAATAGAAAAAGCTACTGTTCCTATAATGAAAGATGGGACGCCGTGAAGGCAGCTCGGAGACAGCGATATAAATGCAGACTGGACCGCCGGGTTATAAATTGGGAGATTTCATTTCCGATTTTCACTTAGATCAGGTTTCCTAAAACAAGGAGGTCTGCAAGTCTTTGCATGTTGATGAAAGTCCATTTCTAATTCCCGCACACATTGCGATGCCCCCGTTAGATGTAATGAGGTCGGTACGTCAGGCTGAATTAGTCTATTTTATAGTTTACATTCATTTCTATTTTTACATCTATTTGTATTCTTTTATGACTTTGTTTACAAACATCTTTGAATATCGATTTCTAATTAGTGACCATTTTATCATCGCCACGGTTACATTTTATTGTGTGTGAATCATTGTACTAAAATATAAAAAAGAAAGGTGAAATTAAAATATAAAATCAAAAAATTATTAACCTACAAAAAGGTTACAAATATAAAAAGTGCTACTAAATAAATATCAGCAGTAACAGAGAAATACGGAATGACTGATGATGGAACGAAGGCTTTACCTATTCATTATAAATCACAACAAAAAATAAACGGAACCTACATCACTCCATTAACTCCTTATATAGACGGTCGGAGGATCGGATGGAGTTTCAGACGCCTCATTTTTAAAAAACTTTATACAAATTTGACAGATTCGGCCAGGATTATAAATTTCTTCTAATGCAATTTTAATATCACTGCTTAAATGCTAATTGATTTATATATAATATGTGATAATACATTTTATCTAATAGGGGAAGAAACTATTTAAAAATATATATATTTTTTCACATTTATTCTCATCTTTGAAAGGTTTCAAAAAGGGTTAATAATACCCAAATTGTTCTTTAATCGTTTCACGGCTTGAAGTCTCATGTCCGGTATAGAAGAATGTGTCTTGTTTTATGACAGATATTTATTTTTCCTTTTTTTTAAGAAATGCTAATTTTTGAAAGTCAATGATCATTTTTCAGCGCTATACTGCTAAAGGCTGGGGATGTTTCTCTAAATCAGCAAGTTTTCAATGTGGATGTGTGCGACACGGCTTACTTGGGAAGACTCATTCTACCACATTGATCTTTAGAAACATTATGGTGGGTTGTTTTCAGACCCCCCCCCCCCCCCCCACCAAGACCCCCCATCCAAAAAAAAAAAATCTTTATCTTGTTTGTGCTGGATGACTGAATTTAAGCCTTTTTTTGCACGATCTGTTACTAAGCAAAGTAGTAGAATGCCTCTCCTTTATCATTGTAATCAATGACATTCAATCAAACTTAAAAAAAAAAAGGAAAAAAATAATTTGACATTTTTGTTTCTCACGGCATCAAATGTAAACTAGTCGTTACGGATTCTGATATTCATATAAGGACATACGGTTGATTCTGAAACCGTTACCAAAATACTAACAAAAGGGGTTTTTTTTTCCCTTTTTCCTGTCATTGCGGAACTCGATGCAAGCGGTAATCTGTGTCTTAGTAGGCTCAGGGAGAAAGAAGAAAAAAAAATCTGGTTTGCGCTGGTTTGAGCCAGTAGAATCTCTTGTGGTTAAGCCGTCTGCTGTGACTAAAATCAAAACATGCCGCGGCGTGTGTAGTGGGGTTGGAGGCGCATGCACGTGACTCCCCAAACCACCGAAAATACATTAAAAAAAAAAAAAACGATAATGTGACGACCATTCCTGCCTGCATGCTGATAACAAATAAATGCTGAACTCTATTAAACGCCCCTTCCCTATTATCGCGGGTCGAACAGACAATTTTCTGAACTTATGATGGTTGTCTATTTACTTCTCTATAAACCCTCGCCGTGCGTAGAAGAGATTTGAGCTTGCTAATGATCTTCTCTGCCGGGGCTATATGAGATGATACTGGCCTTCTTCAGATCTCGGGGAATTAAATTGACCAACTTCACCCGCCAGCTCTGTAGCTGAAGACTGATGTACTTTGTGCTCAGCGAGCCAAATCTCACACCAAAAGAATGGAGCGGGTAAAAAAATTAAGTATCTTGTGCTTGGCAAACACGGGGCCCGTAATCTTTAGGGCTCCACTTAAAGAAAGAAAGAGTTAAAAAATTATAGACGCCAACCGAAAATTAGCAATGAGCAGATTGTGATTGCAGGGAGGCCTCTCGTTATACGGAACAATCGGGGATTCTTAGGAGAAGCTTAAATAACAACATTTCTGGCCCGAGTCACGATTAATAACGGTTCCTGTAGTAGAAAGTTATTCTTTAGGTTTATACGTTGTCAATTTATTAGAAATGTCTTAATTGTTTTTTAGGTTTTCTAAATCGTTATTTTTAGAATTTGAAAAAAATATACGAATCTTTAAAAATTTCAAAATATTTAACATGGAAAACAAAAAACTGCAAAAAATGTAACTGCAGATTACTGAAGAGAAATAGGCGACCTGGTTGTGTGAGCCCGGCCCCTCGTTGGCTTTATGCTGCATATACGGTTTGGCCATTATCATTATTATTAGCACAAACATATATTTAAAAAGACAATAAAACCTTCTGTGGAACAAACAAAAAATAGTGTGAAGTATGAAAAAGCTTTCTGGGTTCAAAATTTGAATACTAAAAGATGTAAGAGTTAAAGCCAAGTTTGCTGCGGTCAGATTTCTGGTCTGATGGGCACATTGTGGACGGAGGGGACCTGCGGGGCCTGAATAGAGCGTCACCCACATCTCATTGTACTTCTGTAGAATATCTCCCTTCGAGAGGTCTGGAAGCCTCGGCAGGTTCTCTTCACCTCCTCTGTATGTACCTAATATGTGTAGACACATGTAGACGAACTACATACAAGGGAGCCGGCTCTACATGTACAGCGGTGGAGGCTAATTATAAGAGATGACACTTTCCGAAGACTTGCATTACAAAGAGGGAAGAGGAGACTAGAGAATAACAATGTAGAACCTATGGATGATGCTGGCAGGAGAGCGGGGGGTTAATTACAGTAATATGAAATAGGTCTTATTTAAAATAATGAGCTACCTCCCTGTATGATCTCGTGATATATCTGTCATCCGACGCCCGGCCGCTATACAACCGCAGTTTTTATTACATTTTCTTTTAGGAATTTTAAATAAAAGAAGATTTTAAATGTTGTTAGTGAAAAGAGAAGAAAAAGGCGCAATAATGTAATAATACAAGGATCATCCCCAGAAATACCATCTATAACATGGGGATACCGCACTGTAATATACTAATAATTACCTTTAATAAACAGTATAATCTGCGATATACAGAAAACATTTAACATAAAAAGGAATATTTCTATATCATAAAATATAATCTGTAGGCAACCCACTATAGTATATAATCTATAATATGGAGATATCCCCGTATAGTATAGAATCTATAATATGGAGACATCCCCCTATAGTATATAATCTATAATATGGAGATATCCCCTATAGTATATAATCTATAATATGGAGATATTCCCCTTATAGTATATAATCTATAATATGGAGATATCCCCTATAGTATATAATCTATAATATGGAGATATCCCCCTATAGTATATAATATGGAGATATCCCCCTATAGTATAGAATCTATAATATGGAAACATCCCCTATAGTATATAATCTATAATATGGAGATATCCCCTATAGTATATAATCTATAATATGGAGATATTCCCCTTATAGTATATAATCTATAATATGGAGATATCCCCTATAGTATATAATCTATAATATGGAGATATCCCCCTATAGTATATAATCTATAATATAGAGACATCCCCCTATAGTATATAATGTATAATATAGATATCCCCCTATAGTATATCATCTATAATATGGAGATATCCCCCTATAGTATATAATCTATAATATAGAGACATCCCCCTATAGTATATAATGTATAATATAGATATCCCCCTATAGTATTAAATCTATAATATGGAGATATCCCCCTATAGTATATAATCTATAATATGGAGATATCCCCGTATAGTATTAATTCTATAATATGGAGATATCCCCCTATAGTATATAATCTATAATATAGAGATATCCCCATATAGTATTAAATCTATAATATGGAGATATCCCCCTATAGTATATAATCTATAATATAGAGATATCCCCCCCACATAGTATATAATCTATAATATAGAGACACCCCCCTATAGTATATAATCTATAATATGGAGATATCCCCCTATAGTATATAATCTATAATATGGAGATATCCCCCTATAGTATATAATCTATAATATGGAGACATCCCCCTATAGTATATAATCTATAATATGGAGATATCCCCCTATAGTATATAATCTATAATATAGAGACATCCCCCTATAGTATATAATGTATAATATAGATATCCCCCTATAGTATATCATCTATAATATGGAGATATCCCTGTATAGTATTAAATCTATAATATGGAGATATCCCCCTATAGTATATAATCTATAATATGGAGATATCCCCCTTATAGTATAGAATCTATAATATGGAGATATTCCCCGTATAGTATTAATTCTATAATATGGAGATATCCCCCTATAGTATATAATCTATAATATAGAGATATCCCCATATAGTATTAAATCTATAATATGGAGATATCCCCTTATAGTATATAATCTATAATATAGAGATATCCCCCCCACATAGTATATAATCTATAATATAGAGATATCCCCCTATAGTATATAATCTATAATATGGAGATATTCCCCGTATAGTATTAATTCTATAATATGGAGATATCCCCCTATAGTATATAATCTATAATATAGAGATATCCCCATATAGTATTAAATCTATAATATGGAGATATCCCCTTATAGTATATAATCTATAATATAGAGATATCCCCCCCACATAGTATATAATCTATAATATAGAGACACCCCCCTATAGTATATAATCTATAATATGGAGATATCCCCCTATAGTATATAATCTATAATATGGAGATATCCCCCTATAGTATATAATCTATAATATGGTGATATCACCGTATAGTATATAATGTATAATATAGAGATATCCCGCTATAGTATATAATCTATAATGTAGAGATATCCCCCTATAGTATATAATCTATAATATAGAGATATCCCCCTATAGTATATAATCTATAATATAGAGATATACCCCTATAGTATATAATCTATAATATGGAGATATCCCCCTATAGTATATAATCTATAATATAGAGACATCTCCCTATAGTATATAATTTAAATATGGAGACATCCCCCTATAGTATATAATCTATATAATGGAGATATTCCCCTATAGTATATAATCTATAATATGGAGACATCCCCCTATAGTATATAATCTATATAATGGAGATATTCCCCTATAGTATATAATCTATAATATAGAGATATCCCCCTATAGTATATAATCTATAATATAGAGACATCTCCCTATAGTATATAATTTATAATATGGAGACATCCCCCTATAGTATATAATCTATATAATGGAGATATTCCCCTATAGTATATAATCTATAATATAGAGATATCCCCCTATAGTATATAATTTATATAATGGAGACATCCCCCTATAGTATATAATCTATAATATAGAGATATCCCCCTATAGTATATAATTTATATAATGGAGATATTCCCCTATACTAATACCACTCAGTAATATTTCATATAGGAATAATCTACTGTAACATGTATAATATAGTAATACTTCCAGAAAATATAATACTGTCCTGTAATATAATATATACTATAGTCACATCAGTGCGTAATATATAATATAGTAATACTTTATTATAACAATCTATTATACAGTTATACCTTATCATCATGTAGTAACACTTTAATACTTCCTGATAACATAATAATACTCCCCTGTAATATAATCTATACTTTAGTAATAGCAACCTGAAGTATATAATATACAGATCCTACCCTATAATACATCAATGTGTGTGTGTATATGTTTGTGTAATTATATATATATTATAGGCAGGGCAACTATTATACCATATATTACAGCAGTATTACTACAGTATAGCTTGTATACTGTAGCTGTATATTATGTACTGCAGGATAGTATTATTATACTACAGATTATATTATAGGGGAGTAACTCTGTTATGTATTATGTTACAGGGCAGTATTACTATATATAAAAGATACTACCGTAGAATATATATAATTAAAGGATACTACCGTGGTGTGTGTAATATATTATAAATAGATCATATATATTCTACGGTCTATCATATATAGTAATACTGCCCTGTAACATAATAAATAACAGAGTTCCTCCCCTATAGCATAATCTATACTATAATACTGCCCTATAATATACAGATCCTACCCTATAATATCTACCCAGCAGTAATATTGCCCTATAATATAATCTGTCATATACACCGCTGCCCTATAATATAATGATACATCATTGTCACCCCCGCTGCTCTGCGGGCTTCACCTCCCTGACCACTGTGTGGTTCGGTTCTTGAGTTTTCTACCTGGTTGACGGATAATTGCTGAAAACTCTAATAGAATCCGTCTCCGGACGCAGGGTGGACGAGCTCATCGCACAAAGAAGGATTCAAGATCCCTACACTGTAGGAAAACCAGGTGAGGGGTCCCATATGTTATATGGCCTCCAGGGGGCGTCCGGAGGGAAGCACTATTATAGCAACGGAGCTGACCCCAGCATGGAGGGAGCCGCTATGTGGAGCGCGGTACGACACAAGCACACAGGGCACAACGGGAGAGCCGTAACTGTCCTGCGTACATGCATTGTCCTAGAGACCAGCCCTTTGGTGGGGGTCCCGGCAGCAGACTCCACCGATCTACTGTTGTTGGTCTATTCTAAGGATAGGCTGCAACTGGACAACCCCTTTAAGGATGTCTTGGGGGCCTTGTTTCCAAAGTCAAATCACAGCGGAGAAGCAAAGTAGAATGAATCTAAGTGCGGATACATCCAAATATTAAGATCTCCAGCAGGTGAGAGAAGACGGGCGCTCTCCGTGCGAACAGACGGGTTACGGGAGCGCAGCGGATCTCATGGACCATGGAGCCATTGGTATAGAAGATACCGGTCTGTGCCGCTAATTCGCTTCGTGTCTATAAGGACGACTTCATGAACCCATAAAGGCTCCTCACACCAACCAGAATGGCCACAAAACAGCGCAGATTAGGACCTAATCCCAGAAAAATGCTACAAAACCTGCATTAGGTGCGGCATGCGGCTTGCTGAACGCTTTTCAGAATTTCTTGCATTTTTTTTCCAAAAATTTAACTGCACAATTCTGGA
>NC_089840.1:296155950-296245950 GCF_035609145.1 Eleutherodactylus coqui | reverse complement strand
TTTTATGCACAGAGGATTAAAAAACATCATGTGTAAAACCAAAACCCCGAGAATGAAGAGAGGTCCATCCGGTGATCGGGGGGCTACACGGAGGGGGGCATCATGTAACAATGGTTATTTCAGTGTGTGCCTAGATTTTACATTTTCTGTACCGTATTCCCCCCCGCAGCGGCTTCATGTGCCGTCCAGTAGTAAACTGGCACAACTGCGTGGCCGCTATGTGCGTTTTCACAAACCCCACTAATGGGCTGTAAACCTGCACATCCATCTTTGTAAGGCGGTAGCTCAGCGACTACTGACAGCCCGGCTCCTGCTCTAACTGCCAGGAGGGGAGAAACCTCAGATGTGGACAGTTTAACTCCTTGCAGCCTGTAACTAGATGCCCGGGGAGGGGGGCTCCCTCTCTCACCCTTACCAATGGGTTCTCATGGCAGCCGGAAGCTTGACAAAGGCCTCCACGTCCGCCATGTGACTAGCTGAGCCCACTAAGCTTAGTACATAAGTAATGCGGAGCACCATCCCAGTGAGCAAACGATCACATCTTCAAGACGCCTTCAGGGACCAAAAAAACCCCTAAAATTAAATTCAAAATAAAAACCTCCAGTTTACAGAATAGATATTTTCCCTCACAAATGGATAAAATACCCCAAATGTTTAATGTTCCCGACGATCCGGACGACGACGACACTTCGTTATTTATCTCACACGGCGAACGCTGGAAAAACGAACGCCGAATTGTTATTTTTCTCTTGTCTGTAATATGAAGTAATCCAGCAGTCCCATGTAAGCCGAACTGGGACCGATACAAAGTAAACTCTTCCCGCAGAGCGCCGCCGCCGGGGATATGGCGATGTTCTGTGTCTCAGAAGGCCGCGCTGCAGAGCGCCGCCGCCGGGGATATGGCGATGTTCTGCGTCTCAGAAGGCCGCGCTGCAGACTCCATCGTTTTCTGTAAAAATGTGCTTTTATTGAGCAAAAGTAGTAAAACAGATAAAACCTCTATAAACCGGCGCCGCAGCAATCGCGCCGATCAGGACGTTATCCGGTTATTACCGAATGGCGAACGCCATAAACCGCCCCCCCCCCCAAACAATGGCAGAAAACCTGTAATAAAAGTCCTACAAGACGCTCTACGGACCGGGCGTCTTCAGTCCTGGCACGGCTCATAAGCGGTTGGTCCTTAGGGCACACAATGGGCGGGTCAGGAAGGGGTTAAGGGGGCAGAGATAGGTTTATGGTGATAATGTAATGCCTATATCTCTATAGAGATGTCTGCTTGGCAACCAGACGGCGTTTCCGGCTAAACAGATCTCGTTATTGCGGAGGGCGATGGCGGTTTTTTTGTGCGCTAGAACAATGTGATGCGGTAGAGGGGGAGGGGTGCAGGTAATTCTGCATTGAGGTATGTCTGTATGGCGCAGCACGCACACGGACGTGTAAACATTTCAGGCTTTGATTAAAGAAAGAATACCGGGCGGCCGAGCGCGGCGAGGAGGAGGAAGAAGGAAGCATGGCAAGAAAGCCTGAAATAGCTCTTTTCAGTGCGGCCATCTCCCCCGTTGATCGCAGAGCATCTACCGGTCGGCGGCGGCGGCCTGCGCTGATTTAATTACGATACCAAAGTGCGAGTCGAGGTTATTAGATATAGGTGGGACGAGGCGGTGGTCTTCTTCATCCTAACAGATGGGAGGGGGAGGCGTGCGGCCGCTGAAGGGTTAACAGCACCAGCTCCACATAAGGGGTTTTGAAGTTGATGGAAATCTCGGCTTTGCATTAAATCCCATCACTTCCACATGAGCGGCTGCTAATGCGGTTAGCTGCTCCCGCATGCGGGGCGCGGCGCGCCTACCTGGCTCTCGGAGGAGCTGCCGTCGTCCCCCAGCAGCTCGTGGCGCACCTCGTCACTGTAGGCGATCCGTGACCTTTTCTGCAAAACAAAACAAAAGAAAAAAAGCGTTAGGAAAAGTAAATCTTGGCCTGAAATGTAGGCGGCGCGGGGGGCGCCGGCCCTGGAGGGCCCCCTAATGGATGCCTGGCGGATACAATCTGAGCCATGGCCACGGCTGATTCATGTGTGGCCAAAAGCAGCGGGACGATTTGGTGCTACAGAAGGCCGAGCGATTCAAAGGTATTGCTGCCGGCCATGCAACTGTTGTTGGGGAGCGGCTTCAAAGCCGAGCAGCTTCCCCCGGAATATTAACCTCAGAGCGCGGCGCTGTCCAGCCGGCCCGGTGCTGGAGCGGCCGCAGCCAACTGGCCTGTGGAAGCGTCGCTGCCAAACCCCGGCCACTTACTAGACAGTCACATCGTGTGAAATAAGTTGTTTGTCTTCTACTCCAGTCACAGCTAAAGCTGCACTCGCCATCTGACAGCTGCGCGCTAGCAGGCACGCCGCCGCCGTACTAGCAGACCACGGTGCGGCGGCTGCCACGCACAGTCTTTTTTGCACTCGTGTCATTTTTGTCGCCGTGTCCAGATGTAAGCTGCGGGTCAATGTGAAATATGACCACAAACATGGGGATGTACGACCGCCGTGTCGGGCGCCGCTCTCACGTTCACGTGGTGGAATCGCATGCCGTTTTCTGCAGTGAATTCCGCTGGCTGCAATATGTGGTGCAGGTTTTGCGCGTCATTTCTTGATGCCCTGACGTTCCGCTCGTGGATGACGCCCACTGGGAGAGCAGAATCCTGTGCAGATCCGCGCCAAAAACAGAAAGCTGCAGATTTTGAGGCTTTTAGAGGTGAATTCCCTTGGGGGTGTTTACACAGAATTCACCACGTAAAGGTTCCGTCTCCACATATTTGTGTCGCGGGGTTTGTGGAATTACCACACGGGAAACGGCCGCCTCCGACACACGAGCGCCATTCTCTGCATCAGAATTTGACAGGTGAATTTTGCGCAGGGTGCACTCTGCTTGTCGATACGTGCCGAACACCGCGGCAGGAGGACCGGCTCCTTGGAGGCGGAATGCTCTGCAGTGAACAGGTCCGTGGGGCTTATTCACCCAGCAGAGTCTTACACCAGTAACATGCAGTGAATAGAAGCTGCGGACTTCAATGGGGTCAGTCACAACGGCAGACTTTTCACGCAATTTTCGGTTGCGGGAAGAACTACAGAGTACGCCCGTATTGGCACAGATTAGGCAGTGAAACGGGCCAAGTGAATGGGCACCAAACGGGCGTAAAATATCCGCAAATGTCCAAAACAGAAAGGGATCCGCTGCTGGGGCTCATTCACACAGGCACATGATACGCAGCACTGAGACCCCATTGGGGCGTCCACACCTGCGGTTTTACATGTGGGGGGGAATCGCAGAACGGTCGACTTTGGGCCATATTATGAAGTCAGAGAGATTGTGCGAATACGCAGTCAGAGCGCTACGTCAAAAACCTCAATAAGTGCGCAAAAAAAGAACGCAAACAGATACGAAGAGAAGGGTCAGAGCGTCGGTCCGTGAAAACACTGCGTCTTCAGACCGCTACTGATATCACCTCTGCCGATGCACAATGCGCCGAACATACAAAGAGCGGCGCCGCTTCCTATCCGGGCCCCTCCTTGTACCTCCAGTCTGGCGGACGTTTCTGGTATCACTTTAGATGTATCCGTCCGGGTCGGCCATGTTTCCTCCCGACAAGCTCCGCCCATTTTTAGGACAGTGGTCTGAGCCCGTGCAGCAGTCGCGTTGGCGCACCCTAGAGGCTCGTATGACTCCTTCACGCCGCTGCGTCTTATTTAGTGTTGCTATTCGCCATTTTTTGGCGCGTTCGCTATATCGCAGCGCGGCGCTCGGAGCTTCTCGGACATTTTATCAGCGGCTTCTCGATCCGAGGAAGAAAAGCCAAACAAGAAACACCGCGTGCAAAGAGGACGCCATCTTTCTGGCTTTTTTCCCTAAAGCAGGACGACAACGGGTCATTTACTGGGCAGAATATAGCGGTTAGCGGGTCGCCGGACGTGATTTGCGCAATGAGGCGTTTTTAGACATTTTTAAACAGTTTTTCTAATTTGTCAGAGAAAAAGTTGTGGTGTAAAAAAAGGAAAGAGTTGGTCAAACCTTAGACTGGAGATCTTAAGACGTGGCGCCTCTTAGGCCGTCTCGCCTGCGTTCGCACCGTCTACCTTTCAGACAGGAGTAGTAGATAAGCCATACCTGATGGAGGACCGTCATGGTGTCAAGGATTAGGGACACGCGCTCCAAGAGCAGCGCCTCCCCTGTGCGCAGGCTGTGTCTGCTATTACAGCTCTGCTTGCTTCACTGCAGTACCGCACACCAGCTGTGGACAGGAGTGGCGCCGTTCTGGAGAGGAAATCAGCCATGTTTTTGTGCTCCTGCAATGTGTTCTGTGCAGATGCTGAACAAGCAGGGGGTGACAGGCAGACGCAGCTCTGGTTGGGACTAGAGCAGAGGTGTAAGAGCTCCCTCACAGCTGCGCTACGGATGACGTTTTCTTACTCCGTCCTTGGAGCAGGCAAACAAAATCCTTGAGCAAAGTGTCCATCTTATGACGGAGCTGTGAGGGGCCAATGGACCCCGCTGATTTAATGGGGTCTGCGCTGTTTCCTCTGTTGGAGGCTGAAGGTAGGCGGAGTGTAAGAGGAGATGACAGGAGGGGAAGGGCAGCATTTACATGGGACTGTACGTTGGGGTTGAAGGGAGGGGAGTGGTCGATTTTTGCATGGGACTGTGTGATGGAGAAGATGAAGGAAGGAAGAGTGCGGTATTTACATGGGACTGAATCATGGAGGAGGTGGAGGGCAGCACTATAACCAAAGGGCCCCTGAGGGTCGACATAACTAAGAAGGGCCACAGAGGGGACAGTGTAATTACAAGGGGCCACGTAATTACGAGGAGCCACAGAGGGGGCAGTGTAATTACGAGGGGCCACAGAGGGGGCAGTGTAACTACAAGGGGCCACAGAGGGGACAGTGTAACTACAAGGGGCCACAGAGGGGGGCAATGTAACTACGAGGGGCCACAGAGGGGGCAATGTAACTACGAGGGGCCACAGAGGGGGCAGTGTAATTATTAGGGGCCACTGTAATTCCCAAGGACTACTTAGGGCACCATTTCCTGTGGGGAAGTTACTGAGGGGCAGTGCTGGTGGTGGCAGGATGGGAAGAGGTTGCAGAGATGAGTCGGTGATGGCGGTCTGGGCCCAGCAGTAAAACAAAAACAGCCGTCACCAATCAGAGAAGGCGTCACCTGTGGTCAGTGGAGGTAACTGCACTGTAATCACTATCTCTGTGTAGAACGGATATCCTGGTTTCCAGGCGCCCAGAACGCCGCAGGTCCCCAAAATGGTATAAATGGAAACATCAACTCATTCTGCAGTAAACTAGCCCTCACAGCGCCGCCGGTGGCGACCAGGATACGGCGGCCGGGCGTTCTGTAGCGCCAAAGTAGTAAGAAAAAGTCCGAGACCTTCCTATAGCCGTAATCTGCGGTAATTTATACGTAATTATAATGACATGCCTGTTTAACCCTTAGTACCCGCGTTGGCAGCTCCGTCAGCTGACGGCACAAGCAGGTAAGTGGGCCTTTACCAGCACCAGGTGAGTACCGCGTGCGGCTGGACTGAGGACGGTAAATGCGCTTCTGGATCTGGCATTTACCTGCACAGCATCGGGGGAGGGGCGGTGTGATGTCTGCACCCCCTACAATCACATCGTGGGGCCGGCCAAGATCTTACAAAACGGGAAATTAGAAAGCGCCGTTTTTATCTCTCGCCAGTCTGTAATCACGTTAAATAGAAAGCCTGAGCCGCGATATCCCGCTAATTACTGCTGCTTGAAGATTAATAGGCAGCGGGTAGAGCGAGCGCACAAGGGGCGCGATGAGCCGGCGCTCTACGCAGACTGAGGGGGGGGGGATACAGAGCCCCCCGAGGGAGACCACCAACAGGGGGGGGGGGGCTGCTGTAGTGCCAGCGACACCCTGCAACTTTGTTCCCCTCTTCATCGGCCGTCGGGATCATCCAGCGGTGGCGGACGGGACGGAGTCGCTGCAAGAGTCCAAGCCGATCCCTGGCCCAACGTACCGAGCCCCAATCAGCAAAGCATGATCAGCGCTAATAATGGCGGCAAAACCTGGTAAGGACTGTTCATCCCGTACGGCTGTTATCGGTGGGCCGCTTACACGGGGAGCCTTAGGCCGCTCCCCCACATATACGTTTTTTACCACCATTACCGCGGTGTTCTGACGCTGTGGTAATTGTGGTTATTGTGGTATAACGCTCCCGTTGGTTTCGCAGACAAGCGCTCGAACGCGGGGATTTCTAACGCTGCCATTATCAAGCCTGTCTGCTCTACTCCGATGATGGGATGCGTTAAAAACCGTGTCCAAAAATGGCGGTAAAATCACAGCAAAATGTCGCAATCAGAGCGGCGGTGTTTTGCCGATGCCACGTGTGGGGTGACCCTGCCTTCAATTGTGGAGCATGTTTGTGCTCGTATAAAAGCCGATTAGCCGACAAGCAAGGATCCGCCCCTCCGTCAGCAGTCTGCCCTCCGACACGGCTGGCGATCGCGCGAACCAAAGACCACAAAAAGATTCTTGCCAAACAATCGGAGCCACGAAGAAGGATCGCTGGATGTTACGGGCGATCACCTGATCCCTCGGCTCCGCTGCCACTGTAGCAGGCAATCACCTGATCCCTCGGCTCCGCTGTCAGTGCTACGGGCGATCACCTAATCCCTCGGCTCCGCTGCCACTGTAGCAGGCGATCACCTGATCCCTTTGGCTCTGCTGTCAGTGCTACAGGCGATCACCTAATCCCTCGGCTCCGCTGTCAGTGCTACAGGCGATCACCTAATCCCTCGGCTCCGCTATCAGTGCTACGGGCGATCACCTGATCCCTCGGCTCCGCTATCAGTGCTACAGGCGATCACCTAATCCCTCGGCTCCGCTGTCAGTGCTACAGGCGATCACCTGATCTCTCGGCTCCGCTGTCAGTGCAGCAGGCAATCACCTGATCCCTTTGGCTCCGCTGTCAGTGCTGCGGGCGATCACCTGATCCCTTTGGCTCTGCTGTCAGTGCAGCAGGCGATCACCTGATTCCTCCGCTCCGCTGTCAGAACAGCGGGTGGGACGTCGGGTGGGACGTGCAGCGGCCGGGCTGGCTTCAATCCCATTGGGGACGGCGCAGAAGTGTAATAGCCGCTTTAGCTTCCATTGATTTCTATAGGAGTGAAGCAGTCTCCTATGACGCACGTCCGGCCAACTGCCAGTGATCAGGTGATCGCCAGGATCACTCAGCAATTAACTATCCCAGTAACAGCTCATCAATAGGTTTCTGTTCAGAAAGTCCCAGTAAAGGCATTGTCCGGGACTGCTGGGACTTTTCCTATTGCTGTCCATAGGTCATCAATAGTTGATCACCATTCAGGATCCTAGCCAATCAGCTGATTCTGGGCCCACAGTCAGCACGGCAGACAGCACTCTGTATAGTGCAGAGGCCGGGGTAGGTATTGCAAGCACAGAGCCCAATGAATTCAATACCAACCCCAGCCTCGGCACTACGGATAGAGCGATGTGCTTCCGAGCCGACAGTGGGCCTGGCAATCAGCTTGAAATAGAAGCCCTACCCAGAAAATAGTCCATAACTGTAGAAAAAAAAATGAATAAATAATGCATCACCTTAGAAGCGCGATCATCACCGGTGCGTCTTCTGGAAGGTCCTCGGCACTCCTCTTCAGCTTCTCTTCTGGCCGGGGACTTAAAAATCCAAGCCCCCTGAAAGTGCTGCCTTCGATTGGCTGAGTGCTGTGACCAATGAGAGGCAGCACTCAGCCATTCATTGAATGACAGTTGAGTGCCGCCTCTGATTGGTCACAGTACTCAGCCAATCAGAGGCAGCACTTTCAGGAGACGGGGATTTTTCAATCCCCGGCCAGAAGAAGAGGTAAAGAAGATGTGTCGGAGGAGACAGCGCTTCTAAGGTGACGTTTTTGTTTTTTTTAAATTTCTACGCTTGTGGATTATTTTTGGGGTAGGACTAATATTTCAAGCCCACCCCCCTGAAAATCCCCGCCGCAGAGAGTCCCCTGCCACAACAGTGGCAGAGAATCACGATCATCTCCCATTGATTTCAATGGGGTCGGCACGCCTCCTACCAACCCCATTGGAAAGAATGGGTGAGATCGCAAAACCAATGGACATGCCGCGATTTTATTTTCATGCTGCATCGCACATGTGAAGGGAGCCATTGGCTACATAATTTTGCAATTTCTTGCAGCCTCGCAGCGCTGGTAAATCGTGTGATTTCATCACCAGTGTGATGAGTTAATCTAGCAGTACATATGGCAAACTCAGCTCTGCTATCCCGATAAATTGGGTAAATACAGATCACTGACAGCTGGGCGTTACCCAGACCTTAGACTAATGAAGTCCAACCTGGCGCTATAAGGGGTCTCGGACGCCATTTCTTTGCCCCCCTCTTACGGTACATTCCTGCACAGCTAATTTAAAGGGACAATGGCGTCTTTCTAAAGTGGCGTTTCCGGCAGCCTATTTCCCACTAACTGCGCCAGGCGCGTCTATTAGAGGGAATAAAACCCTTTAAACAGCCCGGAATCAGAGGCGTCTTTAATTATTCATTTCATCACTATGGGAGACTAAAACACGCGGCGGTGAGCGCGAATATCATATGGAGATTGTTTTTGTTTTCTGCCTTTTCTCCAAAAAGCTAACAAATTGGCAGCGACTACTCAATTATACGACTCCATTTCATTTTTTTCTGATTCTCAAGCATCAAAGGGAAAGGAGAAATTAGAGCGGCATTCCGGGGTCAATAAAAGGTAATCAGCCGAGTGTTCTCCTCCGCAATCCAGATAATAGCTCTGCCGCACTAAGTGAATGTTACCAAACACACAAGTGCCTCCGCTTCCACCACTGCCTGGAAGGTCTCGCCGGAGGGCCGCAAATTAAGAGATGGGAATTAAAAGGACGTTAGGTGAAGAGCGCCGGACACTGACAGGAGGAACTAGCTGAGCCCTCAGTGACTGGAGGCGTAGAAATATTAGAAGCCCAGAGGATGAGGGGTTAAACACTCCGGGGCCTAAAGTGGAAATATCAGGAGCCTGGTGGAGGAAGGGTTAAACACTCGGGGGCCTAAAGCGTAATATCAGGAGCCCAGCAGATGAGGGGTTAAACACTCGGGGGCCTAAAGTGGAAATATCAGGAGCCCGGAGGATGAGGGGTTAAACACTCGGGGACCTAAAGTGTAATATCAGGAGCCCAGGGGATGAGGGGTTAAACACTCGGGGACCTAAAGTGTAATATCAAGAGCCCGGAGGAGGAGGGGCTAAACACTCAGGGGCCTAAAGTGTAATATCAAGAGCCCGGGGGATGAGGGGTTAAACACTCGGGGGCCTAAAGTGTAATATAAGGAGCCCGGGGGATGAGGGGTTAAACACTCTGGGGCCTAAAGTGTAATATCAAGAGCCCAGGGGATGAGGGGTTAAACACTCGGGGGCCTAAAGTGTAATATCAAGAGGCCAGGGGATGAGGGGTTAAACACTCAGGGGCCTAAAGTGTAATATCAAGAGCCCGGGGGATGAGGGGTTAAACACTCGGGGGCCTAAAGTGTAATATAAGGAGCCCGGGGGATGAGGGGTTAAACACTCTGGGGCCTAAAGTGTAATATAAGGAGCCCGGGGGATGAGGGGTTAAACACTCGGGGACCTAAAGTGTAATATCAGGAGCCCAGGGGATGAGGGGTTAAACACTCGAGGGGCCTAAAGTGTAATATCAAGAGCCCGGAGGAGGAGGGGCTAAACACTCAGGGGCCTAAAGTGTAATATCAAGAGCCCGGGGGATGAGGGGTTAAACACTCGGGGGCCTAAAGTGTAATATAAGGAGCCCGGGGGATGAGGGGTTAAACACTCAGGGGCCTAAAGTGTAATATCAGGAGCCCGGAGGAGGAGGGGCTAAACACTCGGGGGCCTAAAGTGTAATATCAAGAGGCCAGGGGATGAGGGGTTAAACACTCGGGGGCCTAAAGTGTAATATCAAGAGGCCAGGGGATGAGGGGTTAAACACTCAGGGGCCTAAAGTGTAATATAAGGAGCCCGGAGGAGGAGGGGTTAAACACTCAGGGGCCTAAAGCGTAATATAAGGAGCCCGGAGGAGGAGGGGTTAAACACTCGGGGGCCTAAAGTGTAATATCAGGAGCCCGGAGGAGGAGGGGTTAAACACTCTGGGGCCTAAAGTGTAATATCAAGAGGCCGGGGGATGAGGGGTTAAACACTCTGGGGCCTAAAGTGTAATATCAGGAGCCCGGAGGATGAGGGGTTAAACACTCGGGGGCCTAAAGTGTAATATCAGGAGCCCGGGGGATGAGGGGTTAAACACTCTGGGGCCTAAAGTGTAATATCAGGAGCCCGGGGGATGAGGGGTTAAACACTCTGGGGCCTAAAGTGTAATATCAGGAGCCCGGAGGATGAGGGGTTAAACACTCTGGGGCCTAAAGTGTAATATCAAGAGGCCAGGGGATGAGGGGTTAAACACTCTGGGGCCTAAAGTGTAATATCAGGAGCCCGGGGGATGAGGGGTTAAACACTCTGGGGCCTAAAGTGTAATATCAGGAGCCCGGGGGATGAGGGGTTAAACACTCGGGGGCCTAAAGTGTAATATCAGGAGCCCGGAGGAGGAGGGGTTAAACACTCGGGGGGCCTAAAGTGTAATATCAGGAGCCCAGGGGATGAGGGGTTAAACACTCGGGGGCCTAAAGTGTAATATCAGGAGCCCGGGGGATGAGGGGTTAAACACTCGGGGGCCTAAAGTGTAATATCAGGAGCCCGGAGGAGGAGGGGCTAAACACTCGGGGGCCTAAAGTGTAATATCAGGAGCCCGGAGGAGGAGGGGTTAAACACTCGGGGGCCTAAAGTGTAATATCAGGAGCCCGGAGGAGGAGGGGTTAAACACTCGGGGGCCTAAA
The DNA here is from genome assembly GCF_035609145.1 of Eleutherodactylus coqui. NCBI lineage: Eukaryota > Metazoa > Chordata > Amphibia > Anura > Eleutherodactylidae > Eleutherodactylus > Eleutherodactylus coqui. Next base: position 296,235,012 of record NC_089840.1, on the reverse strand, counting down.
GTGTACTATCAGGAGCCCGGAGGAGGAGGGGTTAAACACTCGGGGGCCTAAAGTGTAATATAAGGAGCCCGGAGGAGGAGGGGTTAAACACTCGGGGGCCTAAAGTGTAATATCAGGAGCCCGGGGGATGAGGGGTTAAACACTCGGGGGCCTAAAGTGTAATATCAGGAGCCCGGAGGAGGAGGGGTTAAACACTCGGGGGCCTAAAGTGTAATATCAGGAGCCCGGAGGAGGAGGGGTTAAACACTCAGGGGCCTAAAGAGTAATATCAGGAGCCCGGGGGATGAGGGGTTAAACACTCGGGGGCCTAAAGTGTAATATCAGGAGCCCGGAGGATGAGGGGTTAAACACTCAGGGGCCTAAAGTGTAATTTCAGGAGCCCGGGGGATGAGGGGTTAAACACTCTGGGGCCTAAAGTGTAATATCAGGAGCCCGGAGGATGAGGGGTTAAACACTCTGGGGCCTAAAGTGTAATATCAGGAGCCCGGAGGAGGAGGGGTTAAACACTCGGGGGCCTAAAGTGTAATATAAGGAGCCCAGGGGATGAGGGGTTAAACACTCTGGGGCCTAAAGTGTAATATCAGGAGCTCGGGGGATGAGGGGTTAAACACTCGGGGGCCTAAAGTGTAATATCAGGAGCCCAGGGGATGAGGGGTTAAACACTCGGGGGCCTAAAGTGTAATATAAGGAGCCCAGGGGATGAGGGGTTAAACACTCGGGGGCCTAAAGTGTAATATCAGGAGCCCGGAGGAGGAGGGGTTAAACACTCGGGGGCCTAAAGTGTAATATAAGGAGCCCAGGGGATGAGGGGTTAAACACTCGGGGGCCTAAAGTGTAATATCAGGAGCCCGGAGGAGGAGGGGTTAAACACTCGGGGGCCTAAAGTGTAATATCAGGAGCCCAGGGGATGAGGGGTTAAACACTCGGGGGCCTAAAGTGTAATATAAGGAGCCCAGGGGATGAGGGGTTAAACACTCGGGGGCCTAAAGTGTAATATCAGGAGCCCGGAGGAGGAGGGGTTAAACACCCGGGGGCCTAAAGTGTAATATAAGGAGCCCAGGGGATGAGGGGTTAAACACTCGGGGGCCTAAAGTGTAATATCAGGAGCCCGGAGGAGGAGGGGCTAAACACTCGGGGGCCTAAAGTGTAATATCAGGAGCCCGGGGGATGAGGGGTTAAACACTCGGGCCTAAAGTGTAATATCAGGAGCCCGGAGGATGAGGGGTTAAACACTCGGGGGCCTAAAGTGTAATATCAGGAGCCGGGAGGATGAGGGGTTAAACACTCTGGGGCCTAAAGTGTAATATAAGGAGCCCGGAGGATGAGGGGTTAAACACTCGGGGGCCTAAAATGTAATATCAGGAGCCCGGGGGATGAGGGGTTAAACACTCGGGGGCCTAAAGTGTAATATAAGGAGCCCGGGGGATGAGGGGTTAAACACTCAGGGGCCTAAAGTGTAATATAAGGAGCCCGGGGGATGAGGGGTTAAACACTCGGGGGCCTAAAGTGTAATATCAGGAGCTCGGGGGATGAGGGGTTAAACACTCGGGGGCCTAAAGTGTAATATAAGGAGCCCGGAGGATGAGGGGCTAAACACTCAGGGGCCTAAAGTGTAATATCAGGAGCCCGGGGGATGAGGGGTTAAACACTCGGGGGCCTAAAGTGTAATATAAGGAGCCCGGGGGATGAGGGGCTAAACACTCAGGGGCCTAAAGTGTAATATCAGGAGCCCGGAGGAGGAGGGGTTAAACACTCGGGGGCCTAAAGTGTAATATAAGGAGCCCGGGGGATGAGGGGCTAAACACTCGGGGGCCTAAAGTGTAATATCAGGAGCCCGGAGGATGAGGGGTTAAACACTCTGGGGCCTAAAGTGTAATATCAGGAGCTCGGGGGATGAGGGGTTAAACACTCGGGGGCCTAAAGTGTAATATCAGGAGCCCAGGGGATGAGGGGTTAAACACTCGGGGGCCTAAAGTGTAATATAAGGAGCCCCGGGGATGAGGGGTTAAACACTCGGGGGCCTAAAGTGTAATATCAGGAGCCCGGAGGAGGAGGGGTTAAACACTCGGGGGCCTAAAGTGTAATATAAGGAGCCCAGGGGATGAGGGGTTAAACACTCGGGGGCCTAAAGTGTAATATCAGGAGCCCGGAGGAGGAGGGGTTAAACACTCGGGGGCCTAAAGTGTAATATCAGGAGCCCAGGGGATGAGGGGTTAAACACTCGGGGGCCTAAATTGTAATATAAGGAGCCCAGGGGATGAGGGGTTAAACACTCGGGGGCCTAAAGTGTAATATCAGGAGCCCGGAGGAGGAGGGGTTAAACACCCGGGGGCCTAAAGTGTAATATAAGGAGCCCAGGGGATGAGGGGTTAAACACTCGGGGGCCTAAAGTGTAATATCAGGAGCCCGGGGGATGAGGGGTTAAACACTCGGGCCTAAAGTGTAATATCAGGAGCCCGGAGGATGAGGGGTTAAACACTCGGGGGCCTAAAGTGTAATATCAGGAGCCGGGAGGATGAGGGGTTAAACACTCTGGGGCCTAAAGTGTAATATAAGGAGCCCGGAGGATGAGGGGTTAAACACTCGGGGGCCTAAAATGTAATATCAGGAGCCCGGGGGATGAGGGGTTAAACACTCGGGGGCCTAAAGTGTAATATAAGGAGCCCGGGGGATGAGGGGTTAAACACTCTGGGGCCTAAAGTGTAATATAAGGAGCCCGGGGGATGAGGGGTTAAACACTCGGGGGCCTAAAGTGTAATATCAGGAGCTCGGGGGATGAGGGGTTAAACACTCGGGGGCCTAAAGTGTAATATAAGGAGCCCGGAGGATGAGGGGCTAAACACTCAGGGGCCTAAAGTGTAATATAAGGAGCCCGGGGGATGAGGGGTTAAACACTCGGGGGCCTAAAGTGTAATATAAGGAGCCCGGGGGATGAGGGGCTAAACACTCAGGGGCCTAAAGTGTAATATCAGGAGCCCGGAGGAGGAGGGGTTAAACACTCGGGGGCCTAAAGTGTAATATAAGGAGCCCGGGGGATGAGGGGCTAAACACTCGGGGGCCTAAAGTGTAATATCAGGAGCCCGGGGGATGAGGGGTTAAACACTCGGGGGCCTAAAGTGTAATATCAGGAGCCCGGAGGATGAGGGGTTAAACACTCAGGGGCCTAAAGTGTAATATCAGGAGCCCGGGGTATGAGGGGTTAAACACTTGGGGGCCTAAAGTGTAATATCAAGAGCCCAGGGGATGAGGGGTTAAACACTCTGGGGCCTAAAGTGTAATATCAGGAGCCCAGGGGATGAGGGGTTAAACACTCTGGGGCCTAAAGTGTAATATAAGGAGCCCGGGGGATGAGGGGTTAAACACTCGGGGGCCTAAAGTGTAATATCAGGAGCCCGGGGGATGAGGGGTTAAACACTCGGGGGCCTAAAGTGTAATATAAGGAGCCCGGGGGATGAGGGGTTAAACACTCGGGGGCCTAAAGTGTAATATCAGGAGCCCGGGGGATGAGGGGTTAAACACTCGGGGGCCTAAAGTGTAATATAAGGAGCCCGGGGGAGGAGGGGTTAAACACTCGGGGGCCTAAAGTGTAATATCAGGAGCCCGGGGGATGAGGGGTTAAACACTCGGGGGCCTAAAGTGTAATATAAGGAGCCCGGAGGAGGAGGGGTTAAACACTCGGGGGCCTAAAGTGTAATATCAGGAGCCCGGGGGATGAGGGGTTAAACACTCGGGGGCCTAAAGTGTAATATAAGGAGCCCGGGGGATGAGGGGTTAAACACTCGGGGGCCTAAAGTGTAATATAAGGAGCCCGGGGGATGAGGGGTTAAACACTCGGGGGCCTAAAGTGTAATATAAGGAGCCCGGGGGAGGAGGGGTTAAACACTCGGGGGCCTAAAGTGTAATATCAAGAGCCCGTAGGAGGAGGGGTTAAACACTCGGGGGCCTAAAGTGTAATATAAGGAGCCCGTAGGAGGAGGGGTTAAACACTCGGGGGCCTAAAGTGTAATATAAGGAGCCCGGGGGAGGAGGGGTTAAACACTCGGGGGCCTAAAGTGGAGCAGGAAAATCTGCAACAAATCGGCACTAAGATCTGCAGCCGCAGCAGGCTTCACCCACCAATGTAACCGCTGAACGAGTAGACGGGTCCTGCGGTCCAGAAGTGGGCATGGAGCGGGTGAGAGAGCCGAGGCCGCCCCGTACCAAGGAACTGCTGGCTGCTTCTAACAGCCGCCGGTAACTGGCATGATCAGGGTTAATGCCGATCAGGGGGTGCCGATAGGCTAGTAGGGCACCCCACAGCCTACTGAAGGCTCCCGTATAAAGATGCCCATCAAGTCCTGCCCGAGGCAACATCAAGAAACGCTATATGCTGCAATACTGTAGTATTACTGTATATAGCAGATGTGATCAAATCACCACAAGTTCGAGTCCCCTGTGGGGAGCAAGTGAGAACTTTAGGAAATCTTTTTTAAACTCTTATCAATTACATTTTTTCACCCCCCCCCCCCCCCGCCCCCCTCGCTTTCTATTACAACGGCTGAACAATTAAAACAAAAACACACATTTGGAATCAGCGGGTGCGCAAAAGTCCAAACGTCGCAGTATTTATCCTGCGTGGTGGGGGCGGGGGAAACAAAAGAGATGAGATGGGAATTGTATTAAATGCTGCCAACACATGGGAATAAAAGGTGATCAAATAGAGGTCTGCCCCCCAAATGGTACTGATAACCCCCCCCCGTTCACTCCGTACATAACGCGACCCTCGCACAACCCAACGCAGGGATACATAAAGTTACGGCTCTCCGAATTTGGAGATGATTTCTGTTCAAGAAAAATTATTATTTTTTTAAAAGTAGAAAAATATTTTTAAAAACTACACCATTTGTTCTCAGCTGATTGTGCCGCCGCGAACAACGGAATCCACCACAAACGGCGCCGGCTCAGTTTTTTCTTCTCCCCATTTAGATGTTTTACACTTTTCTCTGCACATTATACGGGATGTTACATTACAAACCACAACGGCCCGGACGGACGGCGATGGAGACACCAAACCCTCACGGCTCCCATAAACCATCAGACTGCAGTGATCCAGCTCCGGTCCTGAAGGGGTTAAGTCTGCAGCGGATCCGCAGCAGAATCCCATCCAGACGAGTCCCTTGGTAATCCGCTGTGTGCGAACGCCCCCCGAGGGTTTATAAACGTGTGGAAATATACATGTGTGCGCTATAGAAAGGAGCGCGGTAAATACATGTACTTGGCCTGTGTGTACGCGTTTGCACACGTATGCGTATTTGTGTAAATATATAGCGCTTGTGGAATATGTAGGCGCCATACATGTATATATAGTATATGCATATGTGTATATATGTCCACAGCACACATGTATGTGCCCTACATGTAGCTATGCATGTATATATAGTATGTGCGTCTGTGTATATATGTCCACAGCACACATGTATGTGCCCTACATGTAGCTATGCATGTATATATAGTATGTGCGTGTCTGTGTATATATGTCCACAGCACACATGTATGTGCCCTACGTGTAGCTATGCATGTATATATATAGTATGTGCGTGTCTGTGTATATATGTCCACAGCACACATGTATGTGTCCTATGTGTAGCTATGCATGTATATATAGTATGTGCGTCTGTGTATATATGTCCACAGCACACATGTATGTGCCCTACATGTAGCTATGCATGTATATATAGTATGTGCGTGTCTGTGTATATATGTCCACAGCACACATGTATGTGCCCTACGTGTAGCTATGCATGTATATATATAGTATGTGCGTGTCTGTGTATATATATGTCCACAGCACACATGTATGTGCCCTACATGTAGCTATGCATGTATATATAGTATGTGCGTGACTGTGTATATATGTCCACAGCACACATGTATGTGCCCTACATGTAGCTATGCATGTATATATAGTATGTGCGTGTCTGTGTATATATGTCCACAGCACACATGTATGTGTCCTATGTGTAGCTATGCATGTATATATAGTATGTGCGTCTGTGTATATATGTCCACAGCACACATGTATGTGCCCTACATGTAGCTATGCATGTATATATAGTATGTGCGTGACTGTGTCGGTATGTCCACAGCACACATGTATGTGCCCTACGTGTAGCTATGCATGTATATATATGATATGCATGTGTGTATATATATGTCCACAGCACACATGTATGTGCCTTACGTGTAGCTATGCATGTATATATAGTATGTGCATGTCTGGGTATATATGTCCACAGCACACATGTATGTGCCCTACGTGTAGCTATGTATGTATATATAGTATGTGCGTGTCTTTGTATATATGTCTACCACACACATGTATGTGCCTTATGTGTAGCTATACATGTATATATAGTATGTGCATGCGTGTATATATGTCCACAGCACACATGTATGTGCCCTACGTGTAGCTATGTATGTATATATAGTATGTGCGTGTCTTTGTATATATGTCTACCACACACATGTATGTGCCTTATGTGTAGCTATACATGTATATATAGTATGTGCATGCGTGTATATATGTCCACAGCACACATGTATGTGCCCTACGTGTAGCTATGTATGTATATATAGTATGTGCGTGTCTTTGTATATATGTCTACCACACACATGTATGTGCCTTATGTGTAGCTATACATGTATATATAGTATGTGCATGTCTGTTTATATATGTATCCACAGCACACATGTATGTGCCCTAACTGTAGCTATGCATGTATATATAGTATGTGCGTGTCTGTGTATATATGTCCACAGCACACATGTATGTGCCCTACGTGTAGCTATGCATGTATATATAGTATGTGCGTGTCTGTGTATATATGTCCACAGCACACATGTATGTGCCCTACGTGTAGCTATGCATGTATATATAGTATGTGCGTGTCTGTGTATGTATGTCCACAGCACACATGTATGTGCCCTACGTGTAGCTATGCATGTATATATATGATATGCATGTGTGTATATATATGTCCACAGCACACATGTATGTGCCTTACGTGTAGCTATGCATGTATATATAGTATGTGCATGTCTGTGTATATATGTCCACAGCACACATGTATGTGCCCTACGTGTAGCTATGCATGTATATATAGTATGTGCATGTCTGGGTATATATGTCCACAGCACACATGTATGTGCCCTACGTGTAGCTATGCATGTATATATATGATATGCATGTGTGTATATATATGTCCACAGCACACATGTATGTGCCTTACGTGTAGCTATGCATGTATATATAGTATGTGCATGTCTGGGTATATATGTCCACAGCACACATGTATGTGCCCTACGTGTAGCTATGCATGTATATATAGTATGTGCATGTCTGGGTATATATGTCCACAGCACACATGTATGTGCCCTACGTGTAGCTATGCATGTGTATATAGTATGTGCATGTCTGGGTATATATGTCCACAGCACACATGTATGTGCCCTACGTGTAGCTATGCATGTATATATAGTATGTGCATGTCTGGGTATATATGTCCACAGCACACATGTATGTGCCCTACGTGTAGCTATGCATGTGTATATAGTATGTGCATGTCTGGGTATATATGTCCACAGCACACATGTATGTGCCCTACGTGTAGCTATGCGTGCATCCATCTCCCTCTCATCCATGCAGGGTGTTCAGTCGGTATGGAGACACTAGAATAAATGGCCATCTTGGAACCAAGTCGATATTTCCGAATGGTAAGGGGTGCGTGCGACGCGTGTCTGATAGAGGCTTCACTCTTAAGTTTGGCGCACTTTTATTCCTGCTGTTAACTATTTCGCTCTGCTACAGACACAGATACGGCTGCCAGGAGAGGACAGCGATTGTGCGGATGTCAGCGGCCTGTGCCCTAACAATCCTCATCGCCATGTTCAGTTTACGAATGGTTGTCCCAGTAATTGCAACGTGCCACTTGTCACAGAGACGCTGCTGTTCAGTGAACCAACTATACATATAACATGGCTCGGTCTGTGGGCAGCCGTGTGGCAATGTATATAATGTAACAGAATGTTCGCTGCTGACACAACAATCGTTACAATGCTTCCAAACCGCCAGAAAGATGGAAATCTGCCAGAGACCAATAATAAAATGGTTGTTGAGCTGATGGCGTCGTGTAAAGATCCCTCGTGGCTTATCGAACATTCAGGGCGCGTTTACACGCAACGATTTGCTGTGGATTTTGCTGCAGATTTCACCCCTTTAATAGGACTTCAAATGGAAAGACGGAATCTGCCGCAGATCTGTACAAACATCCGCTGCGTGAGGGCGCCTCTTACACTCGGGGCTCATTCACATGTTTATTGTGGTCCCTCAAATGCAAATCTTTACTGTCTGCATATGCAGATTTTTTTGCGTGCGCATTGACCGTGGTAATTACTCCTGCGTAAAAAGGAAAAAAACGTGCAACTGTTGTCACTATTTTTCAGCCACTGTATCTGGCGAACAAGTGTAAAAACGACACGAGCTTCTATACAGCGCCAAAGGCCTCCAAGGGCAATCATGGTCTGTAAATAGCGCCCAAAACCGGACGCGCTGCGAATATTTTTGTTTTTATGTGCGTAAAGTGAGCGCATCTGAATAACCCGATGAGGTCAGTGAGGTTTATTCTGCCGTAAGTGCATAATATACACAATATGTAATACGGACCAAAAATCCGTCCGTGCGAACGAGCCCGTACACTAAACACGCCGTCACGGACGTTTGGAAATGGTGACAATTGTAGATGACCGATGGCGGCAATGATAAGAGCGCCGCTGGATCCCTCCGGTCATCCATAGTTGGCTCGATGAATACAGACCCATGAGATTGGCCCGCAGCACGGACAGAGGCGAGCGTCTAACGCCTCGACACCGCCGCAGAGTGGGTTGGCGCTACCAACAGCGGCCCGTACATCTAACAGCGCCATGTTGGTACTTCAGTGCAGGTGGACGGCTCTATACAAGCAGCACCTCTGTCCCCAAAACGCCTTAATTCATTGCAGATAACGGTCAGCGATGTGCAAGAATCAACATTGGCGCATAATCGCCGTCCGCTATATCAGGCATTACGGGGTTTGGCCCTTGATATTAAACACCTATAAACCAGGATCGCCGTCCGCACAACCAGTTGCCACCCGCCTTCATGTTAGAAGCGCCAAGCGAGCGCAGTGTCGAGATCCATGAAGAACAACTGCGGAGGGAAAGACCCCGGATGCGCAGGAAGCGTCTCCACCGCCGCTCAGCTACAGGTAAGTTTCTCCGAGGAGCCTCCAACCTGCTCAATTTTGCTAATCAAACTGGGTGACAGCCCAAACAAGCCATCTAAGGCGGATAATTAAGAGAAACGGCGGAGGAGGGGGAGCGGGGGAGGGGGACGGATGGCGAGGTTCGCACTTCATAACCATCAGCTGTATATAAATTTGTACTTAGACCAAAATGCAAGGCGGATGATTTCTGCTGGAAGGAAAGTGTCACCGGAGCCGCAGCGGCTTGAAGGCGCTCGATTCATAATGCATTTTATAAATAGTTAATGCCTCCCATACATGAGCCGGGCTGCAAATCAAAAAATTGTCAACATTTTTAGTCCTAGTTGTCAGTTTTTGCTGTCGACTGGAGCTTTGTGTGCGTTTCTGAAGCCGGGAGGAGGCTTGTAATTCCAGGCATTCTCTCTATATGGCTTTAAGAGCTTCTTCAGCCAACTTTCTTCCCTCCCGCTACGATTGTCAGATGTAAAGGATGGGGGAGGGGGGGGGGGGGGGAGAAAAGTTTTCTGCCTCCTTGTTAAGACTTTGTTTTTATTTTTCTGCATAGCGGAGTAGGTGGAACAGCCGGGGATGAGGGTCTCCATGGGGAAGTGGTCAGTACTAGGGTGGGAGCCCACACCATGAGGGGCAAAATCTCAGGTGTGAGGGGGCGCTGAACGCGACCGGCTCTCCGCCTCAAGAGGAGGGAAACACGGCCACTGACTACAGCCGGACATGCAGCGCCGCTATATCATGGAACGACAAATGGCAGATAAGCAAGGGAAGGGTGTGCATTCTCCTTAGGGAGAGCACCAACTATGCTCCTCTGGGAAATATGCAAATAACAAGATGGAGCATTGCCTCTACAGCGCCACCTGTTGGAAGGCAGCATTTCTGCAAGTCAACATCAGACCTTCTAACAATGACTGGGAATATGAGCCAAAGCCGGAGACATTGTTTCACTTTCCCAGTTGCATAGCCAAGCTAGAAACCAGCTGCACTCAAACGAGGGGCAAAACCCCAAAACGTCTGTTTGTGAGGTTCATCTCTTCCTTCTGGAGGAGACTCTGGCTTTGGCTCATATTCCCAGTCAGGCTTCCTCCACACGGGCGAGCGCAATACGGGCCAAGAGACTGATATAGCGCTTGTGCAAGGAACCTGCGGATGCGCTATATTTTTATATAAAACCCCCTCCCATCACTTCAGGTGAAGTAGCGATCCTCCGGCTAATTGTTTGCAATGGGAAACCTTTGTACGCTGTGCGAGGCGTTTTCCTGTCCCACTGAGAACAATGGCCGATGCGTTGTGACGAAAAGGTAGAATGTGCCGCGCTATTTTCCCAAACCGCTCAAGTATAGGACTCCATTCAAAAGTCATATTCGTGCGTCACACAATGCAAAAACCTTGGGCGATCTTCTCGGCCTCATTCTTACAAGGCTTGTGAACTGACTTGCAGGAATGCTACCTTCCACTAGGTGGCGCTGTACAGGCATTGCTCCCTCTTCCCATTTGCATAGGTAAGCGTGCGGCGCAGGAGAACGTGCAGCTACATAAAACACGTACAGTAAAGAGAAACCCGCAACACGTCTCGTCTAGGGGAGCTTAAAACCGCTCTCTGGTTGGCTGGATGTTCCCCGAGTCAGGAAGGTCCTCCAGGCCCGGGAGCCGCGGTGCAGCAGAGCCGGAAGCTTCTCCTGGGAATCCCCCAGTGGTGAGAACTTTTTGGGGGAGTAAAGATGTTTGGGGCGGCATTGTGAAATGAATGGTGAAAAGAAACGGAAGAGACGGACCGAGAACATGGAGGGGGGGAGGGGGATAACCCAGAGGGGACAACTAGGTACCGGTTTACTCACACTAGAGACACACGTTATAGCCATGCCGAAGGAATACCATCTTCGTCGCCATTCCGAAGCCGCTAATAGGCCCCAGGAGGTTTGCTTATTTCAATTCTGACCCCGCCCTCCGGCCAAGTTGTGCCGCCCAGACAGGACAAGATTTGCCATGATTTTTTGATTCTGAAAGCCTTACTGAGCCTTTCTGAAGAAGGGGCTGCATCCCCGAAACGTGGAAACACGCGGGTTATATGTAATAAAGACAAAGCAAGTTTCATTTCCCGGCCTCAATAGCGCTTCTAGAAAGGGCCGCGCCTCTGGCCCAATGCTCCTGCTTGGAGCTTCATTGTTTACAAAAGACATAGTAACATAGTATATTAGGCTGAAAGGAGACAATGTCCATCCAGTTCAGCCTGTTTACACCCCTTTGTTGATCCAGAGGAAGGCAAAAAAAAACAACAACAATGAAGTAGAAGCCAATTTAGCCTATTTGGTGGGAAAAATTCCTTCCAGATCCATAATCGAAGTCAGAATAATCCCTGGATCAACGATTGACAGGTCCTACCCGACTCCAAGACCCGGATCACCAACCCCGCTGGTCACCTAATGTCTATATTATATTCTGTAATAACATAGCGCTCTATAAAAGACATCTTAAACTCCTCTATGGATTTTGCCATCACCACGTCCTCAGGCAGAGAGTTCCACTGTCTCACTGCTCTTACAGTAAAGAACCCTTTTCTGTGTTGGTGATGAAACCTGCTTTCTTCTAGACGTAGCGGGTGTCCTCTCGTTACCGTCGCAGTCCTGGGTATAAACAGATCCTGGCAGAGATCCTTGTATCGTCCCCTCATGGATTTATACAGAGTTATTTGGTCGCCCCTTAGCCGTCTTTTTTCCGGGGTGAATAATCCCAGTTTTGGTGCCTCTCTGGGTATTCCAGTCCCCTCATTCCATGTATTAGTTTAGTTGCCCTTCTTTGAACCCCTCCAGCACTGTAACATCTTTCTTGAGCACCGGTGACCAGAACTGTACGCAGTATTCCATGTGAGGCCTGACAAGTGCCTTATATAGTGGGAGGATAATGTTCTCGTCCTTCGCCCCTATACCTCTTGTAATGCACCCCAAGACTCTATTAGCCTTTGTAGCAGCTGACTGGCATTGGTTGCTCCAGTTTAGTCTACAGCCCACTAGTACCCCCAGGTCTTTTCCCTAGCAGTACCCCATTTAGTGTATATTAGTGACATCCGTATCTCCTGTCCATATGCAGAACCTTACATTTATCAGCGCTGACCTCCATTCCCCCCCCCCCCCCCCCCCCGATCCCCCGGCTTATCTCGGTCCGTTTGTAGCCGCACATTGTCCTCCGTTGCATTGCTTATATTGTATGATTTCGTATTTTACGGCGCCGCCCTCCATCAGCTCATTGATCTATATACTCCTAATGACCACCAAAGACCGTACATTCGGCTTCTCATACCCAGTTTGTGCCCCCCTAAACCGATGACTTACATGAAGAATATCCCTACAAGCGGGCGCCAAATGGGTCAGATAGCAGGAAAATCCCTTAAAAGCCGGCGAGCAGAAATCATTGCGGCTAAACAAGCGATGCAACATTGTAAAACGTGCAGATAAAGCGAATGAGTAAATGTGAGGCTGCCGATGGTGAGTCGCCCATAAACTGCTCCAACGCTCATTCCACAATGATGCGCTGCCCCTTGTGGCTGCTGGTAGTACTGCGTATTAACGTATAACAAAGCCTTCCAGTGATGACGCTCGTTAGCACACGGATTGTTTTTTTAATTAATGGGTGCGCGCTCTCCGCCGTACGATAACTCAGGTGCTGATAACTGGCGCGATAAGGACGGGGCAGGTGCCCAATATTTCTCTGATTAAAATGTAATTAACTTGTTAACCCCGCTCTGAGGAAATGTCTTGCCATTTAATTGAGTTTCAATGATCTCGCTCAAAAGCTTGATTTACTCTCAAAAAGCGACGGCCGACATCCAATCCTTATTGTTAATTAACTGCGGAGGGGCGCCCAACACATTTTATGGCGAATGCGAAACATGAAAAAAAAAAAAAAGAAACACATAACAATATTGATGGGAAAAAAGTTACAGCCGGCGAATAAACTTCAGGAGGCGGAGAGTAACCCTGCGCTGGCCAGGCCCGGTATGGCGTACGACGCAGTACGCAGACAATGTGTGTGGGGGGTCAACCGCTTCACGCTCTGATCTCAGGAACAAGGATGGGAAACGTACCGTGCGCGGTCCCTGCAGATCACACGGCGATGGGGCGCGTCCGTGTGGTGCCCGCTGCCTCCCACTGGCAATGCGGCTTCAGGGAACGCGCAGACAACGGAGTCCAACACAGATTTTTCTGTAAAACCCACGGCAGGAATCTTGTCGCCGCCTTCGGATTTCCGCGGCAGCTGTGCAAGTATCCGCGACGGATCCGCACGGGTTCAGGATCACACAGGGACGTGTATTTACTACCAGGGTACAGAAGCAATCGGCGCAGACTAAGGGCTCATTTAAACGGACAGAAGCGCATTTTGGTCGGTGAATATGCTGCATTTACACGGACCAAACAACACCTCTTCCCGGCGTATTATAATAAGCGGACGGGCCGGTGGCTCTGATGCCGGTTTATGTGTATTCACTGCATATTGGCGCAGGTGAATTCGCTTCCACGGTCTATTTAGGAGCATAATATGCCCCACAATATGACATGCTGCGTATTTTTGTCATGTGACCAAAAATTGCGTGAAAAATACACACGTGAATAACGGCACTGAAGCCACATGGGTTTATTCACCACATGGCATTTTCCACGTGGCTTTCTGCTACGAGTTCTGGCACGGATCTGCCCACGGGTCCTGCCCCATCACTGGGCAAAATGCGGAATTCCGGCGTGGAAATGTGGTGGACCTGTCATTTCCTGATGGGGAAACACGATTTTCCGCTTTGGAATTCTGCATGTGGATCCACGCCAAAAACCACGGTAGAGAGACGCAGATTTTGGCGCGGTTTGTAGAGATGGATTCTGCGGTGAACTCCCCCTTAGAGTTTGGGTCTCACTGCGGCACATGGCAGAATCACTTTCCATCACGCCTCTGGCGAATATACGCGGCCGCACGCTTCGCCCACAGACCGCCATCCGTATACGCTCGATACACTTGCTTTGTCGGATGCCTCTACATGGAACAGCGGAGCGGACTAAACTATTCCATACGGCTGAAAAAAAATGTACACCGGCGCCAAAGTACGCTCTTCTCTACCATGGGGGCCTACGCATACCACTGACTTATAAGCCGGGTGCTTACGCTAGGAGCATGTCAAGCGGAGGCTAAAAAAGCAGAGCAAATTCATACTTCTTAAAAGAGTCCCCCCTGCAGTGGCGTATAACCTACAGATGTTGGGGGTCTTCCTGGTGGGCTGTGTGCTCTGAACCAATCAGAGGTCTCTCTCTGCTGCAGCTTCATCCCCTCCTCTCCCTCCTTCCTGCGCACAGACCCAGCGTGGCGGGTAGACGTTTCGCCCTGTAGTACGGCGTGTTCCGGAACACAAGCAGCACCACACGGGCATCCATAATACAGCACGCTCCGTCCGATCCCAGTATTAACCCCTTCAAGGCCAATGAATAACTCTGTAATCCTGGCCATACTTTTTCGGCACATGCTGAACTTTCTTTAGGCGGTAAAAGTATTATCTATATGATACGATTTCTGTGAATTTATTAAAAACACCAAATCTGAAAAAGTTTTTTTTTTAATGGTCATTGAGCCAACAGCCATACAGAAATACTAGTAATTATTAGCACATTATAGCAGCTTAACCACCACACAAGACACACACAGCTTGGCTCCTCCCACAGCAGTGACATCAGCACAGGTCCTTCAGCCCACCGGATCTCTGTGGTGGTGGTAGGTCAGTGTGTTCTGTCAGGACTGCTGAGTTGTGTCTGACATAATAGCGGTTTAGTTGTATTCTCATTTTGTTCTTTCTGTCCTCCCCATCCAGGAGCCCTAACTGTGTTGTTCTTCTGTCGGTCAGGCTCTATGTTTTATATATGTTATAGGACCTTCAATGATGTCACCAGGGGGCGGAGGGATGACATCAGGAATCACTCACACACATATACTTACATACTCACAGACAAGTGGTCGTCAGTAGTTTAATTATACTAATCATCAGATGTAGGTTCCCACTTGTTTATTTTAGAAGCACATCTGATACAAGTTTGCCCGTTTCTGAGCAATTTAGGAGATTTATTAATTTAAAATAATGGCATCTATTGTTTTTAACGTTAATTTAAAAAATGAGCTTTGATTTGGAATGTTTACTGTATAATCGGCGTCGGATGTGATAACGAGTTTATGTAATAGAGAGAAATACATGAAGAAAAGTTCTCCTAGAATTTCCCGGCTTTGGCCTCGGAGCGCCGGAGAACCTTCTCTTTCTCCTTGATACTTTCTAGTATCTCAGGATTCTCCCTGCATTGCTCTCCTTTGGACGTCACCCGTACGGAGCGCCTCCCATATCTTCCACGTTGCTCCGCCCACTTGGAATCAAGGCGTGACGGCTACCCGTCCAGGTTGTGCCACAGGCGCCAGGCGAGTCCTTTTGGGTTTCTATCTCACTCTCTTACGTTCTCCCACAGCGGCGCCGTCCTGACCGTTTAGT
Organism: Eleutherodactylus coqui; assembly: GCF_035609145.1. NCBI lineage: Eukaryota > Metazoa > Chordata > Amphibia > Anura > Eleutherodactylidae > Eleutherodactylus > Eleutherodactylus coqui. Next base: position 296,219,217 of record NC_089840.1, on the reverse strand, counting down.
GTGACCAATTACAGGATCGCGCGGGCTGCTGCTGGGTGGAGTCACAACTGGCGCCTGCTGTACGAGGTTTTAACAAATCCCTTCAGATGAAGAGCTCTGCAGAGTTCGCAGCACGACTCGCACACGCCGCGGGTTTTCACACGTGTATCCTTTACCACATATTCCGACCTCTCCGATGTGACATCGAGGCCAAAGTCTTCAGTGAATTCGCTGCAGATTTCTCGGGTGAAGGTTGTTGACGCGGCTGACTACACCGACGGCTGGCCTCACATAGCGTTACGGAATCTCCTTGTCTACAGTCACCACTAGGGGGAGCTCAGGGGATTACTTCTATACATTGTACTCCGTAATAACAAAGTATACAGTGAGCTCCAGAGCTTCCCCTAGTGGTGGCTGCAGATGTTTCTGGATCAGAGAAACAAAGTGTTGACTGCTGATAATTATTGATATATTAGAAGGGTTTATGCAATTAAATAACCATTGGTGACAATGGGAGAGGATACTGTAACACACCATACGTGCCTGGTGTGCTCCCGTTGCTCTGTCCTCCATGCCGGTCTCCGTTGACTCATGTGACAACTACAGCCAATGCCCTGCCATATGCCGGCCACCAAATACAGACCGTCATCAGTCACGCCCCTACGCAGGGCGAGGAGTAGGGACTCCTAGCTCGTTACTGCACATGTGACATCAGTGGACCAGGAGCCGGCGGTGACATCACAGATCATGTGAAAAATGTGGACAGCCCCTTTAATAGATTAATTAGCACAGAATGTAGGACCTAAAATGACGAGATCCACTTGAAGCGACCCGCCAGTGCCTCGGGTTCAGGGGAAGCAGGGGCAGTTATGAACCGATGCTGTCCATTCTCCGGTTTGGCCAACAATCCACCTGCTCCCGTGGCCCCTTCAGTAATATAAGATGACAGTGGTGATTCTCAGATGACTCTATGCACACTGGGCCCTGGTGGTGCATCAGTAGTCTAAGACGCTACACTCCACTCTGATTGTCCAGCGCTGCTCAATTAGGAAGCACCATGTGTGACTACCGATAGAAAGGTGCATCGAGTAGTAACAGGAACGCCACCGCCATGTTGGAAGAATGAAGAGGACCCCAAGGAGATTGATGGCTGAAACGAAAAAAGGCGGCATGGTTGGCTTAGCTACGAAGGACCGGCCAGCAGCTTGTAGGGCGGCACCAGGTGGATGTAGTCAGGTCCTCTTCCTATGCGTGGCAGCATCTTCTGCAGCTACATGAATCATCCTCCCCCTGGTTCTGTCTCCTTCCCTCCGAGCTTCTGAGTTGATGCTGTCAGCCCATCAGCACCCACAACACAAACACTTAGTTCTGCTTCTGTAGCTGTGTACGGAGCTTGGTTCCCGTATTGTATCTGTGTACTGAGGTTGGTTCTCGTATTGTATCTATGTATTGAGGTTGGTTCTCTGACTGTATTCCTGTATTGAGCTTGGCTCTGGTATTGTATCTGTGTACTGAGCTTGGTTCTGGTATTGTATCTGTGTACTGAGCTTGGTTCTGGTATTGTATCTGTGTACTGAGCTTGGTTCTGGTATTGTATCTGTGTACTGAGCTTGGTTCTGGTATTGTATCTGTGTACTGAGCTTGGTTCTGGTATTGTATCTGTGTACTGAGCTTGGTTCTGGTATTGTATCGGTGTACTGAGCTTGGTTCTGGTATTGTATCGGTGTACTGAGCTTGGTTCTGGTATTGTATCGGTGTACTGAGCTTGGTTCTGGTATTGTATCGGTGTACTGAGCTTGGTTCTGGTATTGTATCGGTGTACTGAGCTTGGTTCTGGTATTGTATCGGTGTACTGAGCTTGGTTCTGGTATTGTATCGGTGTACTGAGCTTGGTTCTGGTATTGTATCGGTGTACTGAGCTTGGTTCTGGTATTGTATCGGTGTACTGAGCTTGGTTCTGGTATTGTATCGGTGTACTGAGCTTGGTTCTGGTATTGTATCGGTGTACTGAGCTTGGTTCTCGTATTGTATCTGTGTACTGAGGTTGGTTCTGGTATTGTATCTGTGTACTGAGGTTGGTTCTGGTATTGTATCTGTGTACTGAGGTTGGTTCTGGTATTGTATCTGTGTACTGAGGTTGGTTCTGGTATTGTATCTGTGTACTGAGGTTGGTTCTCTGTATTCCTGTGGTGAGCTTGGCTCTGGTATTGTATCTGTGTACTGAGCTTGATTCTGGTATTGTATCTATGTAGTGAGTTTGGTTCTCTGACTGTATTACTGTGGTGAGCTTGGCTCTGGTATTGTATCTGTGTACTGAGCTTGGTTCTGGTATTGTATCTGTGTACTGAGGTTGGTTCTCTGACTGTATTCCTGTGGCGAGCTTGGTTCTGGTATTGTATCTGTGTACTGAGCTTGGTTCTGCTACTGTAACATGGCAAACAGGGGCATGAAGAAATATCTCATCTCTGTACATGCGTATTCTGTAATGTCAAACTGGGACATGAACACTCGCAGAGTCTTACCGCCACGTGAACCTCAGAACCGCAAACTGGGCACGAAACTTGCGGACATCACTGAGAAACAGACAAACATTATGCCATTCACACTCACAAAATGGCGAAACCAGACCGAACAGCAGAACTGTGGAACGGACTTCATACTCGCGGACCGACACAAACCAACGGCTGATAAATGCTCAAAACACGCACCAAGCATACCCGCATGTACAAACAGGTGGAATAGATACAATACGAGGGATTAGTACGTATTTTGGCCAAGATACTTAAGCCCCCCGGCTCACTTCATGGGTCCTCGTTGTCTCACGGGTCCCAACACTAACGAGACAACTAACCCCGGGAAAACTTGTCTGCAGGTGGGACGATCGTCCCAATAAGGACGACCCTGCGCTGGAACCTAATGACCTGCCTCATCCTAGATGATAAAGGACCCACAGCAAAACATAGCTCACACCCCACGTACCACGAGCCGCACAGACAGGCAGGAGCACGACACTGCCCACACTGAACATCCTGAACACTGCACAGACACCTCATGCCCGGCCACATGCACAGACCCCTCATGCCCAGCCACATGCACAGACCCCCTCATGCCCAGCCACATGCACAGACCCCTCATGCCCAGCCACATGCACAGACCCCTCATGCCCAGCCACATGCACAGACCCCTCATGCCCGGCCACATGCACAGACCCCTCATGCCCGGCCACATGCACAGACCCCTCATGCCCGGCCACATGCACAGACCCCTCATGCCCGGCCACATGCACAGACCCCTCATGCCCGGCCACATGCACAGTCCCCTCATGCCCAGCCACATGCACAGACCCCTCATGCCCAGCCACATGCACAGACCCCTCATGCCCAGCCACATGCACAGACCCCTCATGCCCAGCCACATGCACAGACCCCTCATGCCCGGCCACATGCACAGACCCCTCATGCCCAGCCACATGCACAGACCCCTCATGCCCAGCCACATGCACAGACCCCCTCATGCCCAGCCACATGCACAGACCCCTCACGCCCGGCCACATGCACAGACACGCAGGAGCACGACACTGCCCACACTGAACAAACAGACAGAGGAAAGCCCAGCAGCCTCTAGCACAGGAGCTGGTATATATGGGCAGCAGACCTGGGGGATTGGCTGGCTGGAGAAACCACACACAGCCAGCTCAATCAACACCAACTTTGAAGCTATACTGATGAAAACCCAGGTAGTACAACAAATCCCAGCAGCGAATCCCAACAGATACTGTGTTCATGTTCAGATTTGGGCCTGGTATTGCATGTATGTGCTTAGCTTGGCTCTGGGGCTGTATTTATGTACTGAGGTTGGTTCTGGGGCTGTAGTTCTATAATGAGCTTGGTACTGGGATTGGATTTTCTTTTAAAAAAACCTTGGTGCTGTATTTATATTCTGATTTGGTCCCGGTATTTTATCTATATTCTGAGCTTGGTTCTGGGGCTTTATCTATGCAATGAGAATGGTGGTGGTGCAGTATTTTGTACAATAAGCTTCTCTGGTGCTGCTATCAGTGCAATACACACACACACACACATATATATATACACATACTTATTTATTGTGATGAGTGGGAGAGGGTCACCCAACTCCTTTCTGCACAACCTGAGGCCTTCACTGACAGGCAGCACCTGGTGATATAACTTCCCTCGGGGCCCCTGTACTCATTTTGTCCTAGAGCCCATAGGGTCTCTGTAAGCTATTCTCAAATCCATTTAGTGCAGTGTGACCGTCGTCAGCATTTACCACGGTGAGCTGAAGGGTTCCACTCAGGAAGTCAATGCCCTACAATAGGAGAAAACACACAATATACAGAATAGAGCGCACAGCCAGCGGTGGTACTGACCCACAGGATGGGATGACCATTGCACCAAAGGTCTGCTGGGACCAAGATGGCCAAAACTGGAGCCAGGTCAGAACCGAGATGTTAACAACCAGCAAACACAATGCTGGGGCGGGCAGCAAGTGTCAGATCTATTCACTGAAAGCAAAGAGAGACAGCCCCCCCCCCCCCTAAAATAATGGGATGGTTAACTCCTATACATAGAAGTAAATAAAGGCGCAGGCCGCAGCTCCGACGCAGGCGAAGAAAAGAGAATTAACTGAATTAACAAGTCAGATGTGCGGTCAGCCGTGAATTGGCGGGATTGTGCATCGCTTCGCCACTTAATCTCCGCGGTAACAATGAAGCCAATCCTGAGTGCGCCGGATGTTCATTCAGCAGCCGACAACAATTGTTTAAACGGCTCCGCCTGGGAATTAGATACAATGTTATCAGTGTAAATAGATTTATAATGCCTGCCTTGTGTGCGCCGCCGGTGAATTAAGGAATGATCTGGTATTCTAATAGGGGGGCGAGCCCTAAGACCCGGCACACAGCGTGTAGAAATTACCACAGGTACCGCGCAAATAAGACGGGACGGCGCCGACGCCGCGACAAAGTTTGCATATTTATTGCCGAATAAAAGATCCGGCGAATAGAAGAACAAGCGGCCCGAACGAGGTGGCATTTGTGGCGTTATCTCCCCCCAACATTTAATTACACCGTCTTTATCACAAGTCCCCCGTCCTTAGAGATACACACACCAGCCAATGGCACGCCAACGCCCGCCGCACACTGCCATTTATTTCATTCCACGTCCAAACAAAGGGCTTTACAGATAAACAAGAGGAAGACGTTCCAGCTGGACGCCTCAAGTGAGCCGAGGAAGTGACCAATCAGCCGGCAGCGCAAAAATTAAGTTTCTGTTGGAAACAGAATGCCAAGTGACTGCCATGTGCCACGCTGCTCAAAACGGAGGGCACCGACAGGCATTAGGTGGACAGGACAAGGCATAACTGCCACCACAACTGGTAGAACATAAGCATCTGCTATAGATAATGATATGGAGCATGCTGGTATAACCTGGGTATCTCCTGTATATAATTATATATGTACAGCTGGTATAAGTTATACATCTCCCTGTATATAGTGATATGGAGCATGCTGGTATAACCTGGGTATCTCCTGTATATAATTATATATATACAGCTGGTATAAGTTATACATCCCCCTGTATATAGTGATATGGAGCATGCTGATATAACCTGGGTATCTCCTGTATATAATTATATATGTACAGCTGGTATAAGTTATACATCTCCTGTATATAGTGATATGGAGCAGGCTGGTATAACCTGGGTATCTCCTGTATATCATTATATATGTACAGCTGGTATAAGTTATACATCTCCTGTATATAGTGATATGGAGCATGCTGGTATAACCTAGCTATCTCCTGTATATAATTATATGTGTACAGCTGGTATAAGGTATACACCCTGTATATAGTGATATGGAGCATACTGGTACAACCTGGGTATCTCCTGCATATAATTATATATGTACAGCTGGTATAAGTTATGCATCTCCTGTATATAGTGATATGGGGCATGCTGGTATAACCTGGGTATCTCCTGTATATAATTATATATGTACAGCTGGTATATGTTATACATTCTGTATATAGTGATATGGTGCATGCTGGTATAACCTGGGTATCTCCTGTATATATTATATATGTACAGCTGGTATAAGTTGTACATCTCCCTGTATATAGTGCTATGGAGCATGCTGGTATAACCTGGATATCTCCTGTATATAATTATATGTGTAGAGCTGGTATAAGGTATACATCCTCTGTATATAGTGATATGGAGCATGCTGGTATAACCTAGGTATCTCCTGTATATAATTATATACCTACAGTTGGTATAAGTTATACATCCTGTATATAGTGATATGAAGTATGCTGGTATAACCTGGGTATCTCCTGTATATAGTGATATGGAGCATGCTGGTATAACCTGGGTATCTCCTGTATATAATTATATATGTACAGCTGGTATAAGTTATACATCTCCTGTATATAGTGATATGGAGCATGCTGGTATAACCTGGGTATCTCCTGTATATAGTGATATGGAGCATGCTGGTATAACCTGGGTATCTCCTGTATATAATTATATATGTACAGCTGGTATAAGTTATACATCCCCTGTATATAGTGATATGGAGCATGCTGGTATAACCTGGGTATCTCCTGTATATAGTGATATGGAGCATGCTGGTATAACATGAGCATGCAGGTGACCTTTGTATTACCCTAGCCCTAGTATCAATGAGGTGTAATGTCCAGTATCAGTGCAGGCAATCCTCTGTGAGCCGAGCACAGCGGAGGTACGGGTCTCTCTAGTGCATCCCAGGCTGATAGTTCTCCCCGAACTGCTACAAAAAAAAAGAACTATAAAAATAACAGCAACAGAATGCCATCTAAATGGGGATATACCATCTATAGTAATATATTTATTATTTAGAGGTTGCACATAGTGACTGTTTCCTTCCTGTCCTTCCCCCCTCCCCTCAGTGTATGTTTGTTATATATAGAGACCACTTGTCAATTGTTCCTTATGCTTGAAAAAGGCTTGACAGAAGCCGAAACGCGTTGCAGCGCCAATCCACCTGTTCTTTTATGTAATAAACCGATATATGAGGAATATTCCTGCTTCGCTGGAATCTTTCTGCTTCCTTGGACATTGGGGGTGCCAGGAGTCCAGGCACCCCCCCAACAAGTAAGATTTCTATATCCTGACATAGTTTGACGGAGCGCATGAAGTGAGTTTTTTTCCTATTTTGAATATACAAACTGCTACATTGCAACAAACCCACCCTGTGTGTGAGCTTTGGATGACATAAGAAGCTTTCATACATTGACAGGAAGCAGGAACTGAAATACAAAGTATATTAGAAAACTGCTGAAGGTTTCATTATACGACGAGCTCAGACGCCATGCGGTATTTGTGGCTGATGAGATGTCATAGTGGACACGTCACTGTGCAGGGAGGTAAGCAGCACTCCGCGGTGCATGCAGAGGGACGCTCCCCTCCCTTTAACGAGTTCATTCTGAATGACGGTCTTTAATGAGAGTAATTAGCCATTCCCCACCAAAGTCACCACATTCCCAAGGCGGGGCTTCAGAGCGGCGATGTGCGCCATTACCGCAGCCGCGGACACTAAACGCTGCGTATAGGATGGGAATGACCGGCCCTTCTGATGGGGAGTCGCTGCTAATATATATTTAATACACCTAAGATCCCCGTCATCATTACAGAGGCGCGAACAGAGGGGTCCGTGTGACCGCGGGTTATTGGGTCTATGAAAGACATTTAGTAACAAACTACAGAGAGGAAGAGAAGCGAGAGCGAACCTCATCGGGAAGGGACGTTCCCCGGCCGGACCCCCAACCCAACTGCCACGGGAAGGGGAAGAATCAGGCGCGGACTGCAAGGGAAACCTGCGCCAAAAGTCCGCACACAGCATGGATATCTGCCGCGGATCTGGTTGTTAAAGGAGCCCATAACCCCTCCCCCTCCCCGACCCGGGGTCGGCCATTCTCATGATCTACAGAAAAAGCGTTTAAGCTCGGAGAAATGGAAAGAAAAAAAATCAATTGCGCCATTTTGGTGGGTTTAGTTTTTACAGCATTCCGTGACTTCTGACCTTCGTTCCGCGGGGCGGGGCCATTACAGGGATACCACATTTATAGGGGTTTTTAGGTTTTTCTATTTTTAAAAGTAATTTAAATGCTTTCATAAACAAAAATAGTTTTCTGTCCTCATTCTGAGACTCGTAACGTTTCCATGTGTTTGTCGCGCTGCGCGAGGGTTCGTTATTTGTGGGGCGAGAGGGAGTTTGTATTAATACGTTTTGAAGAAGTGCGTCTTTTTGATCCCTTTTTATCCTCATTTTTTGAGACGCCAAGTAGGGCTAAGGGTTAAATTGTTGCCTTTTAATATTTTTTTTTCTTAACTATCGGAAAAAAATGATTAAACCTTTTTTACACTTTTATTTACTCTTGTGATCATCTGATCGCTTGTACCATATACTGCAATACTTCAGTACTGCAGAGTATAGTGATTTCTGATGATTGTTCATGGCAGCGCTGTAAGCCCTTAGCTCGCTCCAGGCCATCATGCTAGCCCATCAGCGGGCAGCGTGGTCAGCTGTGACTGCGGCATCTAAGGAGTTAACCGTTGAGATTAGGGCCAGGTCTGATCACAGCAGCTAATGGCGACGGTCAGCTGCGGGCTATTCAGTGGACTCGGGCTCTCGAATCCGCTCCAACTACCGCCCAACGTAAATGGGGGTTAATGGGGCTGATGCACATGTGGGGAGCGGGCGCAGAGTCAGGAAGGGACCATTTTTTTCTGCATGCGGATTTTAAAATCAGTGTGAAAAAACAATTGCGCCAAAAACACTACAATGCGGATTACACGCAAATAACGAGGACCGTCCGCGGCATCACCACTGCTTCCTGTCAAGTCCATGTGAACAGCCCGTCAGGAAGGAGCAGTGCGGTGTTAGGCCCCGCCCTCCACGCCGGTCTGGAGCTGCACAGGATGGACAGTGCTTTTTTTTTTTAATTTCTGGAGAACCCGTTTAACCCCGTAGTGACCGAGCTCATTTCGGGCCGCAACGTGACGATTGTTTGAGGATTTTTACCGCCACTTTACAAAGGGCAGATCTGTTATTTCATCGTCGACATGAGGGATTGTTTTTTGCGCGGTGAGCGGTTTTTAATGCCACCATTTTTGGGTACAAACAGCTTTTTTTGATCACTTTTATGGCATTTTTTGGGAGGCGAACAACAAATACTTTGGGGTTTTTGTAATGTTTCTGCGCCTTCCGTCTATTCTGCGGAGCGTACAGATGCCACGACACCAAACATTGTATTTATTTATTTATTAAATGACTTTAAACAAAACAAGGGAAACTGCCCCAAAAAGGGATTCTATTCCCCACTTTGTATTTCTGTTAGTAACCTGCAGCACGGACCTCCAATCAGCTTCATGAGGGGGATTCGATGCTGAATGGGCAAGGATTCAGCGCCCCATTGTGCTGCCACTCGCTAACAGTCCAGGATTGGGGCTCATTCACACGGCTCTTTGGGTCTGTGGTATACGCAGCGTTTCCACGGACTGACACTGCACGCATTTACTGCGGATTTGGTCCTTCTTGCATTCATGTAGTTTTTTACGGTCCCGTAGATCTCTCCAGCGTTCTTGTGTATATTCGCAGTGCGCGCTCGTATCCAGAGCATTCGTGAGATCCGGTGACGGACCAGAATAGGTCATGCTGGGATTTTTTTCACATATATCTGCGTGAAAAACACGGTCTGAATACAAATAAATGGGACTTATGATGTCCCGATTATGCGCATATTACACCACGCTAATACGCCCGTGTGAACAAGGCCCTACAAATCCACAAAGTCTGCAATGTCTTACACGCAGATTCTGACGCAGATGTGCCAAGAGTGAAATCTGCAACAATTCCAGATGGATTTTCGGTACGGATTTGTCAGTAGGTGAACGCAGCGTAACCGGCGGGAATAAAGGACAAAGTGTGTGTGTGTGTAGCAGAGGGGGAGGGGAAACAGCATATTTACTCTCTGATAGTCACATATGGGGGTTTTCCCCAGAAAATAAATATGATGAGAATTTGCTCCTCTGAATCGCTCCTCTACATCCTCTAACCCCACAGGTGCTGCAATCATTGCTGACTGCATCTAAATATATTTGAAGAAAAAAATGTCTTTTTAACCCCCCCCTACGATGTCATCACAGATCCTTCATCCTGAGTGACTGAGTTACGTGCTCCGCCCCTGATCACATTACAGTGATGTCATCACAGGTCCTGTAAGCACACGGCTGCTGTCCGGCTAGGTGTTCGTTAGTATTCCATAGCAACTGAGCCTGCGGGGGTTAGTAGGGGATGTAGTCCGCCCGTGATCTGCACAGGGATGAAGGACCTGTGATGAGGTCACAGTCATGTGATCAGGGGTAGAGCATGGCGATGACATCATCACAGATCCGTCATCCCGAGTACTGTGCTGCTTGTGATCTCTGTTGTATGGGATGAAAATGTATGTAGCAGTGCCGTGTGTGTGACATGCATGTAGCAGTGCTGTGTGGTGCACTGCACCACCAAAAACACTGGTACTAGAATTTCCTAATAATTACTAGTCAAAATACTAACAATCACCTGTCTGTGAGTGAGTTACATGCTTCGCCTCGATCACATGACGGTGACATCATCAAAGGTCCTAAAATATAAAACATGCAGAGCCTGACAGCAGCCGTGTGCTTACAAAACCTGTGATGATGTCACTGTCATGTGACCACTTACCTGGGCTCTGTGTCCCTTAGTGAGTTGCATGCTTTCATCCCTGTGCAGATTATGGGTGGACTAGATCCTCTACAAACTCCCACGGCCTCAGTTGCTGAGGAATACTAACGACCAACTGTCTGTAAGTGAGTGACTGTGTGAGTTACTTGTGAAGACACCACGGTCATGGGAGCAGCCATCGGGGCTCTGAGCTCCGCCCCTTATCACCTGACTACGACGTTGTCACAGGTCCTTCACTTCATTAAAAACCTGCAAAGACGGATGGCAGCCATGTGCTTACATCACCTGTGATGATGTCACAGTCATGTGATCAGTCACCTGTGTAGGAGGAGTCCGGGGTTAAATGACCAGAGGGTGCTCAGTGTGTGCAGGACTCTGCTGTATGGGATATACATGTAGCAGAGCTGTGTGTGTGTGTGAGGTGCGTGTAGCAGAGCTGTGATACACATTATGTTTTGAAGAAATAAAAAGAGTTAGGCCGCCTGCACATGGGCGGAAATCCCACGGGATTTCCCGCGGGATTACCGCCACTGAAACCCCTGCATAGGAGTGCATTACAATACGCACTCCTATGCAGACGGCCGCGGTTTGGCCGCGCGAAATGTCGCGCGGCAAACAAACCGCGGCATGTCCTATTTTTGTGCGGGGCTTGCAGAGCCTCGCACAGATACGTCACTCACCCGGCCGCCGGCTCCGGTCTGCGCATGCACCGGCTGATCGGCAGCCGGCACATGAAAGAGCCGGGGCCGCCGGGCGCGGGTGAGTACGCGCTCGTCTCTGCAGGTGCTCGGGTCGGGTCCCGTGGCGAGAATTCTCGCCGCCGGATCCGACCCGCTTGTCTGCAGGCGGCCTTAAAGAAATAAAATAGTGGGTTTTCTTTTACGCATATGTATTTGTGAAACATTACTGAAATTCATTTAAAAAGTGGGAACTGCTAACCCGCAAGTAGCAATCAAAAACAAAACAAACAAAAACCACACATAGTTGCCACATCCATGACAACGAGTACTAGAACATATTACATTATTTACCAAGCGCGGTAAATACCCCGTTTCCCTGACAATAAGCCCCCGCAGGATTTTTCAAGATTGTTGAGGATGCTTTAACTATAATCCAACTCCAAAAGTAAGCCCTAGTTACAGTTCATGAAACAATAGAGTTCAGGCGGCTCTGCCTGTAAAAGAGGAAAATCTTTTGGGAGCAAAATCTGATATAAGAGCCCGTCTGATTTTTGGGAAAACAGGGTTCCATAGAAAAAAAATGCCAAAATACCCGTTTTCTAATTGTCTCTCTCCCCAAAACAGGAATAAAAATAATAAAAAAAAAAAAAATCATACTTACCTCAAAATGGGAGCAGAAAAAAACTACAACTTATTCTTCATGCCTGTCCCTGTAGGACATGAGGCTCCGGTCCGGACTGCGGCGCCGCGCTGGAAGGAAGGGTTTATATTGTGCGAAAGTGGTAAAACATAATAAAACCTCTAGATGTGGTGATGTCATCATCGCAGCGACCCGCAGAATGAAGGCCACTCAATACTTATATGAACGCCAGAAGTGCGGCATGTTCACCGTCCGACCTCCGGGTATAAACAGCATTTACTCAAAATCCGTCCCCCGGCTACACAATCTGCGCGGTTCTTTCTTGGCAACAACCATGTCCGTCCGGCGGCACCTTCAGAAGGGCTGCAAATATTCTGGAACGTCCGCAGAGGAATTTGCTGTGAAGAAACCTGTGAAATAGTCTTTTTTCCGTTGCTCTGCAGCAAAACAGCATAATTAAAGCTATTGGTACACGAGGCCGGCGGCACATGAACGGGCGCCTGCAGCAAACTCGGGCCCTGTCCCGGCCGGCGACCGCGCGTACCTTTAATTTTCTGTATCGCGCCGACTGCGGCGGCTCACCGTCGATCGTGCACAGTACTGTTTTTAAAGAAATCTTCGTTGTTTCGGCGCCGACTCAGGTAGCTGCGGAATCTGCACAAAAATAGGGCCTGCTGCGATTTTTACTTTGCTCACGGAAATCCCAATTTAATTCCGCAAGTATGTAGGAAAAAGCGATTTTGCATCGCCTGTTCTGAACGGTATTTGTAGCGGACGCCGCGGATTCTGCAATGCAAATCTGTTAGGACTTGACATTCCCATAAAAACAAGAACTCCCCCCGCACAATACAAGGTGTCGGACCGCCACAGTGACGGAAAAACAAAAATGACCGCTGGAACGCAAAAGGGGAAACGGTTTCCTGGCTCTTAAGGCTACAATTAGTTCTGTCACTAAGGGGTTAAACACGCAAATATATTTACAGGAGACATAGATGCAAAATCCACAAATAAAACCAGCGCCATCTCTTAGGGTTTCCAGTTGCAGTGCGACTGGTATCATTAGCACCTGGAGGAGCCCCTCTGCCTGCAGCTCCTGAGCCGTTCAGCAGAGCTCTGCTGCCACCCGGCTGCAGCACTGGGTATTGCACCTGCTCCATTCCCTACAATTAAGCAGTATTACTTTGAAATCCCTTTGATGATTATCTGGAGAATTACAATGCAATTAAGAGCAGATATCAGTGGTAAATATTATAATTTATCTGATCAAACGCTGCGGACCCCTATCTGCCGTATTTATCTTAATGGTATGGCAGGCGGGAGCGCGGCGCGTTTTATGGATTTCTGGACATCCTGATTAAGGAAATATATAATCCTTCTTGGTGTCGGATACGGAAGTGCGGCATGTTCACCGTCCCATCTCCGGGTATATACCGCATTTCCTCAAAATCCGTCCCCCGCCGTCCCCCGGCTACACATTCTGCACGATTCTTTCTTAGCGACAACCATGGCCGTCCTGCGGCGCCTTCAGACGGGGTGGAAATAATCTGGAACGTCCGCGGATGAATTTGCTGTGAAATATCTGCAGCGTTTACAGTACAAGGCGGGGGAGGGGGTTGTCTGCGTGCAGCGAAACAATCCCACGCGGAGTCCGTGAGCTCCACATCATGTCCGTTTATGCCGCCGATTCTACCATATTGGATATTATCCTCTGAAATACAAAAGATGAAGTCCGCGGCAAATCCGCGCCGGTTGGTGTAGATTCTACTCCCGCAGATTTGCTCCAGAAAACCAGCATGGAAATTCATCTACGGAACGGAATTTAAATTCGCAGCAGGTCGGTTTAAGACGCAAAAAAAAAATGTACGGATTTCTGTCTTGCGCCCCTTTCACGCAGCAGAGAAAATCATGAGAGATTTGTGGCGTACAGATCTCGCACGAATATGAACCCCGAGTCGCGGCATGACCCATCTTTGGGTGTTCTTCAGAACGCCTCCCCATTGTTTTCAATGGAGCTTGAAAACACATCGCATGGAGCACGAGGCGCGAGTGATACAAGGCTTACCACTGAAAGCAACGGAAACCTCAGAGAATCCCTACTTCCTTGAAGTGATGCAGCCGCGGTGAAATCACGCCGGCCCCGGTGAAGTTAGCGTTAGAAGTGTAGGTCTGTCCTACAGAGAAACGGCCAAGAAGCCAAGATGGCCGTCGGTACAGCTTCCTATACCATCAGAAGGCAGACGGCCGGCAGACCAAAGGCCATGACAAGCTATTGAGTTTGTGTGATCGGCGTCTGAATCTGTGAAGACGTCAGTCTGCAGGTCTGACCGGTGGAGGGTCAGTAAGAAAGACACGGCTAAGACTGCAGAATACATTATAAGACCAAGCAGCCCTCCGGTGGACCACGGACGAGTGGAAGAAGGTCTTATGGACGGATGAATCTGAGCTTTTTGGTGCATCCTGCTGGGCTTTTGTACCCCTTCAAGTAGGTGAAAGGTTCCTGCGTGACACCAACTGTCAGACATGGAGGAGGAAGAGCGATGCTCTGCGGCTCTTTTGCTATATCCAGAGTTAGCAGCTGGCACTGGGTGACTGGCACAGTGGACAAAAAGGGCAACCACAGTATTTTGATACACCATGCAATACCCTCTGGTGTGCGCCTAGTTGGTCAGGAGTTCCAAGACGATGATCCAAAACACTTCTAGGTTATGTCAGAACTACTGAGGAAGACCAGAAGCCGGCAGGCTGCAGAGATTGGACCGGCCTCACCGCCTCCAGACTTAAACCCCCTTGAGCTTGTCTGGGATGATCTGGACAGAAGGGTGAAAGCAGAGCGACCTGCAATGCAGCATATTTGTGGGAACTTCTGCAACAACGTTGGGAAGAGGTTTCTGAATATCTGAATGCCTGGATGGTGTGAAGCTGTTCTATCAGCGGAGGGGCGACCGGGAAGAGGCGGACATCTGATTGGGCGAAACAAAGTTACTGTTATTTATCTTCACTTGTTTGTTTGTTCTCTGCTTTCATTTCACAGTGATTTTAGACATTAACGGCTCCTTCACACTGGCATTGTGTCGCACTGTGAGAGTGAGTGGAAACGCATGATTATAAAACCCATGATTTCCAATGTTTTCACTTCTGCGATGCTGCAAAAAAAAAAAAACGCAGCATTTTCTTTCTTTTTGCGATTTCGCCCATTGTTTGCAGCAGCGGCAATGAAAACAATAGCAGAACATTGTGAGAGCTGCAGCCGGGGATTCCTGCAGCCCCGCAGGGATGCAAGGCTGTCGCATCCAGGGGTTTCAGAAGGTTTGCGAGGGCGACATCGGGCCGTGAATCACAGCCACGCCAGTGCGCAGGAGCCCCAAGGACGGGCTCACATGACCAGATAGAAGTCGTGGATTCGTGGTAATACGCAGATCAATCAAATGCACTGGATTACACAGCTCCGCTCCCATTAGAGAGTTGGAATTGCGTAATCCGCTCATGGAAAATAGAACGCGGCATGTTCTATTTTACTGCGGATATCCAAGACAAAAATCCCGTTGTGCTCCATGATCACGGATATACCCACAGCCGGTGCGCAATTACATGGTGTTTGAGATATACAGCAATGCGCCACACGGCCTGTATGAGCACGCAGTCATACGCAGTACATGACGCCGCTGCGCGGGTTCTGCATGCGGCCGTGTGAGCCCAGCATAAACTCTAAATAGCAATACCAATTGGAGAAACGGAGGTGCTCTACAACGTGACAGGTTTGTACCATTACTGACGAACGAGTCCGGGGCGTTTACAGCAGTAGGAACCTTTAAGAGCGGGCTCACACGGTACAGCGGGTTCTACGCATAGGTCTACTATTTTGTCATATGCCGCCATGTTGCAGCTTAGATGACTTGCGTAGAATACACGTGCAAGAAAAATTGTAGCATGTTCTAGCTTGGAGCGTATTACACGCACATACATGGCGCTGGGCGGCCCACAGCCAGTAAGCAATGGCCGTACGTGCTGGTTGTGCGCCTGCACACTGCGAGATACGAACCTTGAGCTGCCTTCACGGCTGCGCGTTGGGGGTCACTTCAGTCTCTCTGAGAAAACATGAAATTAACCAGATGCATTTCTTCCTCACGGACTTCAATGGGGGGTCAAAAAAAAAACAAAAACAGAAAGCAAAACCGAGAGACCTCCGTCCGCCCCGGCCCCCCGGCCCATCCGCCTCGGACAACGCAGACAGCATACGAACCCCGTCATTCAGCATACGGACCCCCATTATTAATGCAAGAACTGTGTGGGAAAAAGAAACCCCATTGTGTGGACTATTCCGGTCCGTATTAAAAAAAAAAAAAAAAAAAAAAAAAAACAGCGAAAAAAGAATTGGGTTCGTTTCAGGTTTTTTTTTTTTTTTGCAACATGAAAAACGGATGACAGAGTAACCGAGGATGCGCCGAACACGGAGCTGCACAACGGAAAAATGGCGGTTTTTGTGGATGGAACTGCCTTTTTCTTTAACACACGTTGCGATCTCGTTACACAACGTTGTCACAAACCCTGCTGCGTCAGCTCCGCCCAGCGGATACAATGTAACAGACGGTGAGAGGCGGCCGTTCCCCTGCGCTCGCTCCCCCTGCCGTTACTGGTCTACGTCCCATTGTGGAGCAGAGAAGCCGTAATGAAGGTTTCCGTTTTGTTCTCCGCTGATTTCAGGTGTTTATTAACGGAGCGGAAAATGTTTAATTCCATTTAATTTCCATTTCTCTGCTCCAAAAACGGCAGCAGAACGATAGAAAGTGCTCAGGAGCGCCCCCAGCAGCCGTCCGGTGGTAGACAACTGCCGCCAAACCCACGGTAACCCAAACGACGGGTGCAGCGCATACAAGCATCATAAAAGGCGGCGCTACTGACAAAAAACGCCGATATTAGCGACAGCAACGGGATTTCTTTCTGCTGTTCCATTTCTCAGCAATGCGATGACAAAGAGCGCGGCCGCCACGTGAAAGGCGTAGGCAGCTACGTACAGCCAGAGCGCATCAACATGCCTCCAGGGAACGGAATAAAAACTACTTTTGCGCGCGTCTCGCTGGATTCCATGATGTAAACAAGAGTGTTTCCATTCACTGACAGCAAGAACTTCCCACTGAAGGAGATATATATTGGTGTTGGTATGACCCCCATGAGAGGCGCACCTCCTCCTGTACAGCGGTACGACATAGGCGCCATTCCTGGCATCCATAAAGCTGCAGGTCTGCACGGTCACACCCCTCCCAACAAGCCACACCTACTTTCTTTTTTCACACAAGCTGCTGCAAAAAGGTGAAAGGTTGCAAATTTTTGCACATAAATTCCCATTTTTACACCAGATATCGGCATAAAGGCTTTGTAAACACCCCCATGGCATCCATCTGTGTTGGGGCTGCTGCTACCTACAGGGGTCCCTGAAACTTCCCATAAACTTTTCTTAACCCTTCAGTGAACGGACTTCGGATAATTTCACACAGACGAGTGTTATATCGGTCAGATATCGCGCCCGCCAGCATGCGATTACCCCGCGGATACCGGGAGTTTTTATATCAAACGTCACCCATCACTTCGGGGAAGTAGCGATCCTCCCCTTCTTCTGGATGGGGAGACCTCACATTGCGCCGCGTGCGTCTATCATGCGGTGCGATGCTGCCGCCGGCCCCATTGAAAGCAATAGGCGATGTGATGCAGGGAACGCCCAGAGATGGGCTGCGCCACAACTGGCCTCCGGCATCGTGTGCCTCCAGGCACAAGAACGAGGTGCGTATTCATGCGAGGCGTTCTCGGCATTGAGGAAACAACCTGAAGGACACAGCCATCCTCGCCGCCATGCGGCCGCACACCGCACACGCCGTCAGCTTGTCTTCTTGGTGGGACGAGTTCTATATCTCAATGGCCGCCCTCCGGGGTCCATATGATGCGGTTTAACCTCTGTGAAGTCAGCACCCCATCTTTCAAAAAAGTTAATTTTTTTATAAGTTCTGGATGCACCCCAAAGAGTTCTAGAGTTCCCAATTAATTTTAGAAATAGTTCTAGCAAATTAGGCAAAAAAATCAACAAATGTATCTCTGCGGTGCTAACTTCCAAAAATGATATTACTAAATCAGCGAGAACTTTGTAAATATTGGTTCTAGAGCTTTGAGCATTGAGAGTTTTCTTCAGAACTCTTGAGGTGCTACCCAGAACTCTTATAAAATCGCAGGATTTCCCCAAAAATTATTTACACATAATAACTGAAATTTTTTTGATCCGGCATCTAAAAATCAGCGAGAACTTTGTAAATATTGGTTCTAGAGCTTCGAGCATTAAGAGTTTTCTTCAGAACTCTTGAGGTGCTACCCAGAACTCTTATAAAATTGCAGGATTTCCCAAAAATTTTGTTACACATAACTGAAATTTTTGGATCCGGCATTTGAAAATCAGCGAGAACTTTGTAAATATTGGTTCTAGAGCTTCGAGCATTAAGAGTTTTCTTCAGAACTCTTGAGGTGCTACCAAGAACTCTTATAAAATCGCAGGATTTCCCCAAAAATTATTTACACATAATAACTGAAATTTTTTTGATCCGGCATCTAAAAATCAGCGAGAACTTTGTAAATATTGGTTCTAGAGCTTCGAGCATTAAGAGTTTTCTTCAGAACTCTTGAGGTGCTACCCAGAACTCTTATAAAATTGCAGGATTTCCCAAAAATTTTGTTACACATAACTGAAATTTTTGGATCCGGCATTTGAAAATCAGCGAGAACTTTGTAAATATTGGTTCTAGAGCTTCGAGCATTAAGAGTTTTCTTCAGAACTCTTGAGGTGCTACCCAGAACTCTTACAAAATTGCAGGATTTCCCAAAAATTTTTTCACATAACTGAAATTTTTGGATCCGGCATCTAAAAATCAGCGAGAACTTTGTAAATATTGGTTCTAGAGCTTCGAGCATTAAAAGTTTTCTTCAGAACTCTTGAGGTGCTACCCAGAACTCTTATAAAATCACAGGATTTCCCCAAAAATTATTTACACATAATAACTGAAATTTTTGGGGAAATCCTGCAATTTTATAAGAGTTCTGGGTAGCACCTCAAGAGTTCTGAAGAAAACTCTTAATGCTCGAAGCTCTAGAACCAATATTTACAAAGTTCTCGCTGATTTTCAAATGCCGGATCCAAAAATTTCAGTTATGTGTAAAAAAAATTTTGGGAAATCCTGCGATTTTATAAGAGTTCTGGGTAGCACCTCAAGAGTTCTGAAGAAAACTCTTAATGCTCGAAGTTCTAGAACCAATATTTACAAAGTTCTCGCTGATTTTTAGATGCCGGATCAAAAAAATTTCAGTTATTATGTGTAAATAATTTTTGGGGAAATCCTGTGATTTTATAAGAGTTCTGGGTAGCACCTCAAGAGTTCTGAAGAAAACTTTTAATGCTCGAAGCTCTCGAACCATTATTTACAAAGTTCTCGCTGATTTTCAAATGCCGGATCCAAAAATTTCAGTTATGTGAAAAAATTTTTTGGGAAATCCTGCAATTTTGTAAAAGTTCTGGGTAGCACCTCAAGAGTTCTGAAGAAAACTCTTAATGCTCGAAGCTCTAGAACCAATATTTACAAAGTTCTCGTTGATTTTTAGATGCTGGATGCAAAAATTTCAGTTATGTGTAACAAAATTTTTGGGAAATCCTGCAATTTTGTAAGAGTTCTGGGTAGCACCTCAAGAGTTCTGAAGAAAACTCTTAATGCTCGAAGCTCTAGAACCAATAATTACAAAGTTCTCGCTGATTTTCAAATGCCGGATCCAAAAATTTCAGTTATGTGAAAAAAATTTGGGGGGAAATCCTGCAATTTTGTAAGAGTTCTGGGTAGCACCTCAAGAGTTCTGAAGAAAACTCTTAATGCTCGAAGCTCTAGAACCAATATTTACAAAGTTCTCGCTGATTTTTAGATGCTGGATCCAAAAATGTCAGTTATGTGTAAAAAAAATTTTGGGAAATCCTGCGATTTTATAAGAGTTCTGGGTAGCACCTCAAGATTTCTGAAGAAAACTCTTAATGCTCGAAGCTCTAGAACCAATATTTACAAAGTTCTCGCTGATTTTTAGATGCTGGATGCAAAAATTTCAGTTATGTGTAACAAAATTTTTGGGAAATCCTGCGATTTTATAAGAGTTCTGGGTAGCACCTCAAGAGTTCTGAAGAAAACTTTTAATGCTCGAAGCTCTAGAACCAATATTTACAAAGTTCTCGCTGATTTTTAGATGCTGGATGCAAAAATTTCAGTTATGTGTAACAAAATTTTTGGGAAATCCTGCGATTTTATAAGAGTTCTGGGTAGCACCTCAAGAGTTCTGAAGAAAACTCTTAATGCTTGAAGCTCTAGAACCAATATTTACAAAGTTCTCGCTGATTTTCAAATGCCGGATCCAAAAATTTCAGTTATGTGTAAAAAAAATTTTGGGAAATCCTGCGATTTTATAAGAGTTCTGGGTAGCACCTCAAGAGTTCTGAAGAAAACTCTTAATGCTCGAAGTTCTAGAACCAATATTTACAAAGTTCTCGCTGATTTTTAGATGCCGGATCAAAAAAATTTCAGTTATTATGTGTAAATAATTTTTGGGGAAATCCTGTGATTTTATAAGAGTTCTGGGTAGCACCTCAAGAGTTCTGAAGAAAACTTTTAATGCTCGAAGCTCTCGAACCATTATTTACAAAGTTCTCGCTGATTTTCAAATGCCGGATCCAAAAATTTCAGTTATGTGAAAAAATTTTTTGGGAAATCCTGCAATTTTGTAAGAGTTCTGGGTAGCACCTCAAGAGTTCTGAAGAAAACTCTTAATGCTCGAAGCTCTAGAACCAATATTTACAAAGTTCTCGCTGATTTAGTAATATCATTTTTGGAAGTTAGCACCGCAGAGATACATTTGTTTATTTTTTTGCCTAATTTGCTAGAACTATTTCTAAAATTAATTGGGAACTCTAGAACTCTTTGGGGTGCATCCAGAACTTATAAAAAAATTAACTTTTTTGAAAGATGGGGTGCTGACTTCACAGAGGTTGCGGTTTAGAGCTTTTGTTAAGTAGGTTTTTTTTGTTTTTGGGGGAAGACGGAAAAATGTCCAGAAATTCAGCCATTGTTATCGGGTTTGGTTTTTTCAGCGTTCGCCATTCAGATAACTTCCTGATCAGATCGGCGCGATTACCGCGACACAAAGTATAGACTTAAAACAAAAACAAAAAAAAAAGCAGCTATGTTTTACTACTTTTGCACAACGAAAAAGGTTTTTAAAGAAAACCAACGGATCCTTCATGGCGTCAGTCCAAGAGCCAGAACATTGTAACTTCCGGCAGCGCGGCTCGGTGCGTCGTGGTCGGAGCGGTCAGTGCTGCCACTTGGAGGTTCAGGGGACTTTGGGATTGATTTTTATTGTGTTTTTTGGGAGGCGAATGAAAGAAAAATAACAATTCTGATGGTCGTTTTTGTAACTATTTCTATGGCGTTTACCGAGAGAAATAATAACATGCAGTCGTTGTCGGGTCGTTACCGATCAGCTGCTGCGTTTAAAAAAAGACTCGAACATTTTTGACACTTTACCAATTTGAAATCAGTTCTTGTCTGGAAAATTGTGTATTTTTTTTAAATAAAACTTTATTGAGCGGTTTTGACACTATTTTAAACCTCTCAGGGGTACTTGGAGATGCGATTGTTCGGTCACCAGGATAATATATAGCATTACTGAAGCATACTTCTAAGCCTATGACTTCTGGCATGTGAGGGGTTAAACTGCCAGGATCTGAGGTTTTCTCCATTCCTGGATGTTAGAACTGGAGCCGGGCCGTCAGTAAGTCCAGCCACCAGTGATGTAAGTGCTGATGTAAAGCCTATTAGGTCAGTACAAAGGCGTACGAGCCGGCACAAAAGGGTTAGATCAACAGAAGAGGCAAATACAAGAAACCCTGTAATGTAAACGGCCACCAACACCATCAAACATGAAGAGTTGGGAGGAAAGTTCCTGCGACGGCAGCTTTTCGTGACGGCAGTGCCTGCAGCAAAGGACATTTCAGAACACGGGTTGTTCATGCAAAGGAAAAACGTCTGGAAGACACATGTAATCGCGGAACACGTGGAAGGCGTCCGGGGAAGAGCGCAGATATAGAAACAGCATACAAAAAGATATACTGAACTACATTGCTGATAGCGGTGACATTCTGGTTCCTAGAACACGCTGAGCGGTCCACTACCGGTAGTCATCCTCTATGAGCCATAAACGCCCATTTCTACATCTTTGACCCACTTCTCCTCGACTGAGGATTCAATCAGAAATATTACTAAACTCTGTCTCCAGATGGAAGAGCTCACTGAGGTATCAGGTTACTTGCTGCCCACAGAAGTCCATGGA
This sequence comes from Eleutherodactylus coqui, assembly GCF_035609145.1. Classification (NCBI taxonomy): domain Eukaryota; kingdom Metazoa; phylum Chordata; class Amphibia; order Anura; family Eleutherodactylidae; genus Eleutherodactylus; species Eleutherodactylus coqui. The sequence continues at coordinate 296,196,752 of NC_089840.1, read as the reverse complement.
GTAGTCCAAGCTTGATAATAACAGGACAAAATAGTGGTGCGAGCGGCGGCACTTCATCTCAGGCACTATGAACACGGTAAGAACAAACAAACACACATCCCAAAAAACGGTGCAATTCTGCAATCCTCTTTGTACATAAGGGAACATTAACCGGTCCCATTGAAAAAACAAAACATATCCTGCCAAAAGAACAAGCCCCCCCCCCCCCCCCACACCGTACGTCAATGGAAATATTACAAAAACTAAAAGTTCTGAGTCATTAAATGCAGGAAAGAAAAAAGCTACAGTGAAAAACTAAAAACTATCCGCGTCCTCAAGGGTTAAAGCAGAGCGAGCAAACGGCTGCTTATTTATGTGTGTTATTCCTCGTTCTCCGTAATCGGCGGCGGTGCTGCGAGGGTTTGCGCCGCACTCGCTGCCATAAGATTCTATTACCGCCACACAGATTTGATCTGGTTTTGTTAGTCGCTGATAACTGATCAGCCGCCGTCCGCAGGATTCTCTATTGTGATTTATTCGCCGTTCTCCCCGCCGGCGGCCGCGAAGAGTAATAAGACAGTCATCCATCTTCTCGCTGCCTCCTCTTTCTGAGGTTTCAGCAGATTATAATGAATGGTTGTGCGCTACTTTAAGGTCAGCTATGGCGGCCGGCGCGCTGCGGACGCGGCACGGGCGCGGTTAATATGCAGATGTATTCCACCGCACTTTGCATAGCAGAGAGAAGTAATTGCTTGATAGACGCAGAATAAAATGGTTTCCGCACACGGGCGACACCGGCGCGGCTGACCTCTCAACTCCGCCGGCTTTGTGCGCCGCACATGATTTATTTAGCCCGTGACATGCAATTTATACAAATTACGGTTGAAAGTTTCATAGGGAGACAAATTCTGGCGTTTTGTAATCACTAACAAGTCTGGATGAGGATGAGGTCTCCGCGCAGCAAAGGTCGGAGCCGAGGAGGCGCAGAACCGGCGCCGATGGGACAGAAGGAAATATCCTGCAACGGATGGAAAGCCAGGGCTAGGAAGCCTTAAAGGGGCTCCGCTTGTACGAGCGCCGCCAACAGACACAGTCTCTTGTTGTATACTTTCCTGCCATTTGCAAATTCTCTGCCGACCTTCAGTGAATGGAAACATTCTTGTATAAATCCTCAGGTTACGGATCCTCGAGAGGCGTTTATAACAGCGTCTGGTCACAACGTAACACACACAGATATTGCGCGCATAATACGCGGCATACTGCCAATCACCGTGGGGATCAGCAGCACACAGTAAGTACACAGATCATTATATACTGGCCGTGTTCTCGCACGACCACAACTTATAGCCATCTGAGCCCGGGATCACAGACCTCATACTTACAAAAACTGTATCCAGTCTAGACGACCCGATGTGCGATACACAGTACAAAAACAGCAAGAACTACACTCTTTCCTAACAGTTTGTGGCAATGTATGTCGCATCAATCTGGGCCCATGCTTGACTATTTGCCCAATGTGACTCCTCAATACTAAATGAAGGATGTGGGAGTAGGAACCACAATAGATGGCGATATATGAGTCCAATTACTCTGACTACCTACTAATACATACAGCACATCTAATTCTACACGTGATATAATGGCATACAGGAGACACGGAAACAGTGATGCAACTAACTAATAAAATGCTGCCACTATGTACAAGCTTATAACTACTATAATACTGCCCCTATGTACAAGAATATAACTACTATAATACTGCCCCCTATGTACAAGAATATAACTACTATAACAATGCTCCCTATATACAAGAATATAACTACTATAATACTGCCCCCTATGTACAAGAATATAACTACTATAATACTGCCCCCTATTTACAAGAATATAACTACTATAATACTGTCCCCTATGTACAAGAATATAACTACTATAATACTGCACCTATGTACAATAATATAACTACTATAATACTGCCCCGTATGTACAAGAATATAACTACTATAATACTGCCCCCTATTTACAAGAATATAACTACTATAATACTGCCCCTATGTACAAGAATATAACTACTATAATACTGCCCCCTATGTACAAGAATATAACTACTATAATACTGCCTCCTATGTACAAGAATATAACTACTATAATACTGCTCCTATGTACAAGAATATAACTACTATAATACTGCCCCCTATGTACAAGAATATAACTACTATAATACTGCCCCCTATGTACAAGAATATAACTACTATAATACTGCCCCCTATGTACAAGAATATAACTACTATAATACTGCCCCCTATGTACAAGAATATAACTACTATAATACTGCCCCCTATGTACAAGAATATAACTACTATAATACTGCCCCCTATGTACAAGAATATAACTACTATAATACTGCCCCCTATGTACAAGAATATAACTACTATAATACTGCCCCCTATGTACAAGAATATAACTACTATAATACTGCCCCCTATGTACAAGAATATAACTATTATAATACTGCCTCCTATGTACAAGAATATAACTACTATAATACTGCCCCCTATGTACAAGAATATAACTACTATAATACTGCCTCCTATGTACAAGAATATAACTACTATAATACTGCCCCCTATGTACAAGAATATAACTACTATAATACTGCCCCTATGTACAAGAATATAACTACTATAATACTGCACCCTATGTACAAGAATATAACTACTATAATACTGCCCCCTATGTACAAGAATATAACTACTATAATACTGCCCCCTATGTACAAGAATATAACTACTATAATACTGCTCCTATGTACAAGAATATAACTACTATAATACTGCCCCCTATGTACAAGAATATAACTACTATAATACTGCCCCCTATGTACAAGAATATAACTATTATAATACTGCCTCCTATGTACAAGAATATAACTACTATAATACTGCCCCCTATGTACAAGAATATAACTACTATAATACTGCCTCCTATGTACAAGAATATAACTACTATAATACTGCCCCCTATGTACAAGAATATAACTACTATAATACTGCCTCATATGTACAAGAATATAACTACTATAATACTGCCTCATATGTACAAGAATATAACTACTATAATACTGCCCCTATGTACAAGAATATAACTACTATAATACTGCCCCTATGTACAAGAATATAACTACTATAATACTGCCCCCTATGTACAAGAATATAACTACTATAACACTGCCTCCTATGTACAGGACTATAACTACTATAATACTGCCTCCTATGTACATGAATATAACTGCTATAATAGTGCCCCCCTATGTACAAGAATATAACTACTGTAATACTGCCCCCTATGTACAATAATACAACTACTATAATACTGCCCCTATGTACAGGACTATAACTACTATAATACTGCTTCTATGTACAAGAATATAACTACTATAATACTGCCTCCTATGTACAAGAATATAACTACTATAATACTGCCCCCTATGTACAAGAATATAACTACTATAATACTGCCCCCTATGTACAAGAATATAACTACTATAATACTGCCCCCTCTGTACAAGAATATAACTGCTATAATACTGCCTCCTATGTACAGGACTATAACTACTATAATACGGCCTCCTATGTACAGGACTATAACTACTATAATACTGCCCCCTATGCACAAGAATATAACTACTGTAATACTGCCCCCTATGCACAAGAATATAACTACTATAATACTGCCCCCTATGTACAATAATACAACTACTATAATACTGCCCCTATGTACAGGACTATAACTACTATAATACTGCTACTATGTACAAGAATATAACTACTATAATACTGGCTCCTATGTACAGGACTATAACTACTATAATACTGCTCCTATGTACAAGAATATAACTACTATAATACTGCTTCCTATGTACAAGAATATAACTACTATAATACTGCCCCCTATGTACAAGAATATAACTACTATAATACTGCTCCTATGTACAAGAATATAACTACTATAATACTGCCCCCTATGTACAAGAATATAACCACTATAATACTGCTCCTATGTACAAGAATATAACTACTATAATAGTGCCCCATATGTACAAGAATATAACTAATATAATACTGCTCCCTATGTACAAGAATATAACAAATATAATACTGCTCCCTATGTACAAGAATATAACTACTATAATACTGCCCCTATGTACTAGAATAGAACTACTATAATACTGCCTCCTATGTACAAGAATGTAACTACTATAATACTGCCTCCTATGTACAAGATAATAACTACTATAATACTGTTCTCTATGTACAAGAATATAACTACTATAATACTGCCCCTTATGTGCAAGAATATAACTATTATAATACTGCTCCCTATATACAAGAATATAACAACTATAATACTGCCCCTTATGTGCAAGAATAAAACTGCTATAATACTGGTCCTATGTACAAGAATATTACTACTATAATACTGCTCCTATGTACAAGAATATAACTACTATAATACTGCTCCCTATGTACACGAATATAACTACTATAATACTGCTCCCTATGTACATGAATATAACTACTATAATACTGCCCCCTATGTACAAGAATATAACTACAATAATACTGCCCCTATGTACAAGACTATAACTACTATAATACTGCTTCCTATGTACAAGAATATAACTACTATAATACTGCCCCCTATGTACAAGAATACAACTACTATAATACTACTACTATGTACAAGAATATAACTACTATAATACTGTCTCCTATGTACAAGAATATAACTACTATAATAGTGCCCCATATGTACAAGAATATAACTACTATAATACTGCCCCCTATGTACAGGAATATCACTATTATAATATTGCTCCCTATGTACAAAAATTTAACTACTATAATAGTGCCCCCCCTAAGTACAAGAATATAACTACTATAATACTGCCCCCTATGTACAAGAATATAACTACTATAATACTGCCCCCTATGTACAAGAATATAACTACTATAATACTGCCTCCTATGTACAAGAATATAACTACTATAATACTGCCCCCTATGTACAAGAATATAACTACTGTAATATTGCCTCGTATGTGCAATTATATAAATACTATAATACTTCCCCGCTATATACAAGAATATAACTACTATAATACGTCCCCGCTATGTACAAGAATATAACTACTATAATACTGCCCCCTATGTACAAGAATATAACTACTATAATACGGCTCCCTATGTACAAGAATATAACTACTATAATACTGCCCCCTATGTACAAGAATATAACTACTAAAATACTGCTCCCTATGTACAAGAATATAACTACTATAATACTGCCCCCTATATACAAGAATATAACTACTATAATACGGCTCCCTATGTACAAGAATATAACTACTATAATACTGCTTGCTATGTACAAGAATATAACTACTATAATACTGCCTCCTATGTACAAGAATATAACTACTATAATACTGCCCCCTATGTACAAGAATATAACTACTATAATACTGCCCCCTTATGTACAAGAATATAACTACTATAATACTGCTTCCTATGTACAAGAATATAACTACTATAATACTGCCCCCTATGTACAAGAATATAACTACAATAATACTGCCCCTATGTACAAGACTATAACTACTATAATACTGCTTCCTATGTACAAGAATATAACTACTATAATACTGCCCCCTATGTACAAGAATACCACTACTATAATACTGCTCCCTATGTACAGGAATATCACTATTATAATATTGCTCCCTATGTACAAGAATATAACTACTATAATACTGCCCGCCTATGTACAAAAATATAACTACTATAATAGTGCCCCCCCTAAGTACAAGAATATAACTACTATAATACTGCCTCCTATGTGCAAGAATATAACTACTATAATACTGCCCCCTATGTACAAGAATATAACTACTATAATACTGCCTCCTATGTACAAGAATATAACTACTATAATACTGCCCCCTATGTACAAGAATATAACTACTATAATATTGCCTCGTATGTGCAATTATATAAATACTGTAATACTTCCCCGCTATGTACAAGAATATAACTACTATAATACGTCCCAGCTATGTACAAGAATATAACTACTATAATACTGCCCCCTATGTACAAGAATATAACTACTATAATACGGCTCGCTATGTACAAGAATATAACTACTATAATACTGCCCCCATATGTACAAGAATATAACTACTATAATACTGCTTCCTATGTACAAGAATATAACTACTATAATACTGCCCCCTATGTACAAGAATATAACTACTATAATACTGCCCCCTATGTACAAGAATATAACTACTATAATACTGCCCCCTTATGTACAAGAGTATAACTACTATAATACTGCTTCCTATGTACAAGAATATAACTACTATAATACTGCCTCCTATGTACAAGAATATAACTACTATAATACTGCCTCCTATGTACAAGAACATAACTACTAGAATACTGTCCCCTATGTACAAGAATATAACTACTATAATACTGCTCCTATGGACAAGAATATAACTACTATAATACTGCCTCCTATGTACAAGAATATAACTACTATGATACTGCCCCCTATGAACAAGAATATAACTACTATAATACTGCCTCCTATGTACAAGAATATAACTACTATAATACTGCCCCCTATGTACAAGAATATAACTACTATAATATTGCCTCGTATGTGCAATTATATAAATACTGTAATACTTCCCCGCTATGTACAAGAATATAACTACTATAATATGTCCCAGCTATGTACAAGAATATAACTACTATAATACTGCCCCCTATGTACAAGAATATAACTACTATAATACGGCTCGCTATGTACAAGAATATAACTACTATAATACTGCTTCCTATGTACAAGAATATAACTACTATAATACTGCCCCCTATGTACAAGAATATAACTACTATAATACTGCCCCCTTATGTACAAGAGTATAACTACTATAATACTGCTTCCTATGTACAAGAATATAACTACTATAATACTGCCTCCTATGTACAAGAATATAACTACTATAATACTGCCTCCTATGTACAAGAATATAACTACTATAATACTGTCCCCTATGTACAAGAATATAACTACTATAATACTGCCCCCTATGTACAAGAATATAACTACTATAATACTGCTCCTATGTACAAGAATATAACTACTATAATACTGCCCCCTATGTACAAGAATATAACTACTATAATACTGCCTCCTATGTACAAGAATATAACTACTATAATACTGCCTCCTATGTACAAGAACATAACTACTAGAATACTGTCCCCTATGTACAAGAATATAACTACTATAATACTGCTCCTATGGACAAGAATATAACTACTATAATACTGCCTCCTATGTACAAGAATATAACTACTATGATACTGACTCCTATGTACAAGAATATAATTACTATAATACTGCCCCCTATGTACAAGAATATAACTACTATAATATTGCCTCGTATGTGCAAGAATATAAATACTATAATACTTCCCCGCTATGTACAAGAATATAACTACTATAATACGTTCCCGCTATGTATAAGAATATAACTACTATAATACTGGTCCTATGTACAAGAACATAACTACTATAATACTGCTCCTATGTACAAGAATATAACTACTATAATACTGCTCCCTATGTACAAGAATATAACTACTATAATACTGTCCCCTATGTACAAGAATATAACTACTATAATACTGCCCCCTATGTACAAGAATATAACTACTATAATACTGCTCCTATGTACAAGAATATAACTACTATAATACTGCCCCCTATGTACAAGAATATAACTACTATAATACTGCCTCCTATGTACAAGAATATAACTACTATAATACTGCCTCCTATGTACAAGAACATAACTACTAGAATACTGTCCCCTATGTACAAGAATATAACTACTATAATACTGCTCCTATGGACAAGAATATAACTACTATAATACTGCTCCTATGTACAAGAATATAACTACTATAATACTGCCTCCTATGTACAAGAATATAACTACTATGATACTGTCTCCTATGTACAAGAATATAATTACTATAATACTGCCCCCTATGTACAAGAATATAACTACTATAATATTGCCTCGTATGTGCAAGAATATAAATACTATAATACTTCCCCGCTATGTACAAGAATATAACTACTATAATACGTTCCCGCTATGTATAAGAATATAACTACTATAATACTGGTCCTATGTACAAGAACATAACTACTATAATACTGCCCCTATGTACAAGAATATAACTACTATAATACTGCCCCCTATGTTCAAGAATATAACTACTATAATACTGCCTTCTATGTGCAAGAATAGAACTACTATAATACTGGTCCTATGTACAAGAATATAACTACTAAAATACTGCCCCCTATGTACAAGAATATGACTACTATAATACTGTCCCTATGTAAAAGAATATAACTACTATAATACTGCTCCCTATGTACAAGAATATAACTGCTATAATACTGCCTGCTATGTACAAGAATATAACTACTATAATAGTGCCCCCTATGTGCAAGAATATAACTACTATAATACTGCCCTCTATGTACAAGAATAAACTACTATAATACTGCTTCCTATGTACAAGAATATAACTACTATAATACTGCCCCCTATGTACAAGAATATAACTACTATAATACTGTCCCCTATGCACAAGAATATAACTACTATAATACTGTCCCCTATGTACAAGAATATAACTACTATAATAGTGCCCCCTATGTACAAGAATATAACTACTATAATAGTGCCCCCTATGTACAAGAATATAACTACTATAATAGTGCCCCCTATGTGCAAGAATATAACTACTATAATACTGCCCTCTATGTACAAGAATAAACTACTATAATACTGCCCCCTATGTACAAGAATATAACTACTATAATACTGTCCCCTATGTACAAGAATATAACTACTATAATAGTGCCCCCTATGTACAAGAATATAACTACTATAATACTGCTTCCTATGTACAAGAATATAACTACTATAATACTGCCTCCTATGTACAAGAATATAACTACTATAATACTGTCCCCTATGTACAAGTATAGAACTACTATAATACTGCCCCCTATGTACAAGAATATAACTACTATAATATTGCCTCGTATGTGCAATTATATAAATACTATAATACTTCCCCGCTATGTACAAGAATATAACTACTATAATACGTCCCCGCTATGTACAAGAATATAACTACTATAATACGGCTCCCTATGAACAAGAATATAACTACTATAATACTGCCCCCTTATGTACAAGAATAGAACTACTATAATACTGCTTCCTATGTACAAGAATATAACTACTATAATACTGCCTCCTATGTACAAGAATATAACTACTATAATACTGCCTCCTATGTACAAGAATATTACTACTATAATACTGCTCCTATGTACAAGAATATAACTACTAAAATACTGCTCCCTATGTACACGAATATAACTACTAAAATACTGCTCCCTATGTACACGAATATAACTACTATAATACTGCTCCCTATGTACACGAATATAACTACTATAATACTGCCCCCTATGTACAAGAATATAACTACAATAATACTGCCCCTATGTACAAGACTATAACTACTATAATACTGCTTCCTATGTACAAGAATATAACTACTATAATACTGCCCCCTATGTACAAGAATATAACTACTATAATACTGCCCCCTATGTACAAGAATATAACTAATTTAATACTGCCCCCTATGTACAAGAATATAACTACTATAATACTGCCTCCTATGTACAAGAATATAACTACTATAATACTGTCCCCTATGCACAAGAATATAACTACTATAATACTGTCCCCTATGTACAAGAATATAACTACTATAATAGTGCCCCCTATGTACAAGGATATAACTACTATATTAGTGCCCCCTATGTACAAGAATATTACTATAATAGTGCCCCTATGTGCAAGAATATAACTACTATAATACTGCCATCTATGTCCAAGAATAAACTACTATAATACTGCCCCCTATGTACAAGAATATAACTACTATAATACTGTCCCCTATGTACAAGAATATAAGTACTATAATAGTGCCCCCTATGTACAAGAATATAACTACTATAATAGTGCCCCCTATGTACAAGAATAAATTACTATAATACTGCCCCCTATGTACAAGAATATAACTACTATAATACTGTCCCCTATGTACAAGTATATAACTACTATAATACTGTCCCCTATGTACAAGAATATAACTACTATAATACTGCCCCCTATGTACAAGAATAAACTACTATAATACTGCCCCTATGTACAAGAATATAACTACTATAATACTGCCCCCTATGTACAAGAATATAACTACTATAATACTGCCCCCTATGTACAAGAATATAACTACTATAATACTGCCCCCTATGTACAAGAATATAACTACTATAATACTGCCCCCTATGTACAAGAATATAACTACTATAATACTGCCCCCTATGTACAAGAATATAACTATTATAATACTGCCTCCTATGTACAAGAATATAACTACTATAATACTGCCCCCTATGTACAAGAATATAACTACTATAATACTGCCTCCTATGTACAAGAATATAACTACTATAATACTGCCCCCTATGTACAAGAATATAACTACTATAATACTGCCCCTATGTACAAGAATATAACTACTATAATACTGCACCCTATGTACAAGAATATAACTACTATAATACTGCCCCCTATGTACAAGAATATAACTACTATAATACTGCCCCCTATGTACAAGAATATAACTACTATAATACTGCTCCTATGTACAAGAATATAACTACTATAATACTGCCCCCTATGTACAAGAATATAACTACTATAATACTGCCCCCTATGTACAAGAATATAACTATTATAATACTGCCTCCTATGTACAAGAATATAACTACTATAATACTGCCCCCTATGTACAAGAATATAACTACTATAATACTGCCTCCTATGTACAAGAATATAACTACTATAATACTGCCCCCTATGTACAAGAATATAACTACTATAATACTGCCTCATATGTACAAGAATATAACTACTATAATACTGCCTCATATGTACAAGAATATAACTACTATAATACTGCCCCTATGTACAAGAATATAACTACTATAATACTGCCCCTATGTACAAGAATATAACTACTATAATACTGCCCCCTATGTACAAGAATATAACTACTATAACACTGCCTCCTATGTACAGGACTATAACTACTATAATACTGCCTCCTATGTACATGAATATAACTGCTATAATAGTGCCCCCCTATGTACAAGAATATAACTACTGTAATACTGCCCCCTATGTACAATAATACAACTACTATAATACTGCCCCTATGTACAGGACTATAACTACTATAATACTGCTTCTATGTACAAGAATATAACTACTATAATACTGCCTCCTATGTACAAGAATATAACTACTATAATACTGCCCCCTATGTACAAGAATATAACTACTATAATACTGCCCCCTATGTACAAGAATATAACTACTATAATACTGCCCCCTATGTACAAGAATATAACTGCTATAATACTGCCTCCTATGTACAGGACTATAACTACTATAATACGGCCTCCTATGTACAGGACTATAACTACTATAATACTGCCCCCTATGCACAAGAATATAACTACTGTAATACTGCCCCCTATGCACAAGAATATAACTACTATAATACTGCCCCCTATGTACAATAATACAACTACTATAATACTGCCCCTATGTACAGGACTATAACTACTATAATACTGCTACTATGTACAAGAATATAACTACTATAATACTGGCTCCTATGTACAGGACTATAACTACTATAATACTGCTCCTATGTACAAGAATATAACTACTATAATACTGCTTCCTATGTACAAGAATATAACTACTATAATACTGCCCCCTATGTACAAGAATATAACTACTATAATACTGCTCCTATGTACAAGAATATAACTACTATAATACTGCCCCCTATGTACAAGAATATAACCACTATAATACTGCTCCTATGTACAAGAATATAACTACTATAATAGTGCCCCATATGTACAAGAATATAACTAATATAATACTGCTCCCTATGTACAAGAATATAACAAATATAATACTGCTCCCTATGTACAAGAATATAACTACTATAATACTGCCCCTATGTACTAGAATAGAACTACTATAATACTGCCTCCTATGTACAAGAATGTAACTACTATAATACTGCCTCCTATGTACAAGATAATAACTACTATAATACTGTTCTCTATGTACAAGAATATAACTACTATAATACTGCCCCTTATGTGCAAGAATATAACTATTATAATACTGCTCCCTATATACAAGAATATAACAACTATAATACTGCCCCTTATGTGCAAGAATAAAACTGCTATAATACTGGTCCTATGTACAAGAATATTACTACTATAATACTGCTCCTATGTACAAGAATATAACTACTATAATACTGCTCCCTATGTACACGAATATAACTACTATAATACTGCTCCCTATGTACATGAATATAACTACTATAATACTGCCCCCTATGTACAAGAATATAACTACAATAATACTGCCCCTATGTACAAGACTATAACTACTATAATACTGCTTCCTATGTACAAGAATATAACTACTATAATACTGCCCCCTATGTACAAGAATACAACTACTATAATACTACTACTATGTACAAGAATATAACTACTATAATACTGTCTCCTATGTACAAGAATATAACTACTATAATAGTGCCCCATATGTACAAGAATATAACTACTATAATACTGCCCCCTATGTACAGGAATATCACTATTATAATATTGCTCCCTATGTACAAAAATTTAACTACTATAATAGTGCCCCCCCTAAGTACAAGAATATAACTACTATAATACTGCCCCCTATGTACAAGAATATAACTACTATAATACTGCCCCCTATGTACAAGAATATAACTACTATAATACTGCCTCCTATGTACAAGAATATAACTACTATAATACTGCCCCCTATGTACAAGAATATAACTACTGTAATATTGCCTCGTATGTGCAATTATATAAATACTATAATACTTCCCCGCTATATACAAGAATATAACTACTATAATACGTCCCCGCTATGTACAAGAATATAACTACTATAATACTGCCCCCTATGTACAAGAATATAACTACTATAATACGGCTCCCTATGTACAAGAATATAACTACTATAATACTGCCCCCTATGTACAAGAATATAACTACTAAAATACTGCTCCCTATGTACAAGAATATAACTACTATAATACTGCCCCCTATATACAAGAATATAACTACTATAATACGGCTCCCTATGTACAAGAATATAACTACTATAATACTGCTTGCTATGTACAAGAATATAACTACTATAATACTGCCTCCTATGTACAAGAATATAACTACTATAATACTGCCCCCTATGTACAAGAATATAACTACTATAATACTGCCCCCTTATGTACAAGAATATAACTACTATAATACTGCTTCCTATGTACAAGAATATAACTACTATAATACTGCCCCCTATGTACAAGAATATAACTACAATAATACTGCCCCTATGTACAAGAATATAACTACTATAATACTGCCCCCTATGTACAAGAATACCACTACTATAATACTGCTCCCTATGTACAGGAATATCACTATTATAATATTGCTCCCTATGTACAAGAATATAACTACTATAATACTGCCCGCCTATGTACAAAAATATAACTACTATAATAGTGCCCCCCCTAAGTACAAGAATATAACTACTATAATACTGCCTCCTATGTGCAAGAATATAACTACTATAATACTGCCCCCTATGTACAAGAATATAACTACTATAATACTGCCTCCTATGTACAAGAATATAACTACTATAATACTGCCCCCTATGTACAAGAATATAACTACTATAATATTGCCTCGTATGTGCAATTATATAAATACTGTAATACTTCCCCGCTATGTACAAGAATATAACTACTATAATACGTCCCAGCTATGTACAAGAATATAACTACTATAATACTGCCCCCTATGTACAAGAATATAACTACTATAATACGGCTCGCTATGTACAAGAATATAACTACTATAATACTGCCCCCATATGTACAAGAATATAACTACTATAATACTGCTTCCTATGTACAAGAATATAACTACTATAATACTGCCCCCTATGTACAAGAATATAACTACTATAATACTGCCCCCTATGTACAAGAATATAACTACTATAATACTGCCCCCTTATGTACAAGAGTATAACTACTATAATACTGCTTCCTATGTACAAGAATATAACTACTATAATACTGCCTCCTATGTACAAGAATATAACTACTATAATACTGCCTCCTATGTACAAGAACATAACTACTAGAATACTGTCCCCTATGTACAAGAATATAACTACTATAATACTGCTCCTATGGACAAGAATATAACTACTATAATACTGCCTCCTATGTACAAGAATATAACTACTATGATACTGCCCCCTATGAACAAGAATATAACTACTATAATACTGCCTCCTATGTACAAGAATATAACTACTATAATACTGCCCCCTATGTACAAGAATATAACTACTATAATATTGCCTCGTATGTGCAATTATATAAATACTGTAATACTTCCCCGCTATGTACAAGAATATAACTACTATAATATGTCCCAGCTATGTACAAGAATATAACTACTATAATACTGCCCCCTATGTACAAGAATATAACTACTATAATACGGCTCGCTATGTACAAGAATATAACTACTATAATACTGCTTCCTATGTACAAGAATATAACTACTATAATACTGCCCCCTATGTACAAGAATATAACTACTATAATACTGCCCCCTTATGTACAAGAGTATAACTACTATAATACTGCTTCCTATGTACAAGAATATAACTACTATAATACTGCCTCCTATGTACAAGAATATAACTACTATAATACTGCCTCCTATGTACAAGAATATAACTACTATAATACTGTCCCCTATGTACAAGAATATAACTACTATAATACTGCCCCCTATGTACAAGAATATAACTACTATAATACTGCTCCTATGTACAAGAATATAACTACTATAATACTGCCCCCTATGTACAAGAATATAACTACTATAATACTGCCTCCTATGTACAAGAATATAACTACTATAATACTGCCTCCTATGTACAAGAACATAACTACTAGAATACTGTCCCCTATGTACAAGAATATAACTACTATAATACTGCTCCTATGGACAAGAATATAACTACTATAATACTGCCTCCTATGTACAAGAATATAACTACTATGATACTGTCTCCTATGTACAAGAATATAATTACTATAATACTGCCCCCTATGTACAAGAATATAACTACTATAATATTGCCTCGTATGTGCAAGAATATAAATACTATAATACTTCCCCGCTATGTACAAGAATATAACTACTATAATACGTTCCCGCTATGTATAAGAATATAACTACTATAATACTGGTCCTATGTACAAGAACATAACTACTATAATACTGCTCCTATGTACAAGAATATAACTACTATAATACTGCTCCCTATGTACAAGAATATAACTACTATAATACTGTCCCCTATGTACAAGAATATAACTACTATAATACTGCCCCCTATGTACAAGAATATAACTACTATAATACTGCTCCTATGTACAAGAATATAACTACTATAATACTGCCCCCTATGTACAAGAATATAACTACTATAATACTGCCTCCTATGTACAAGAATATAACTACTATAATACTGCCTCCTATGTACAAGAACATAACTACTAGAATACTGTCCCCTATGTACAAGAATATAACTACTATAATACTGCTCCTATGGACAAGAATATAACTACTATAATACTGCTCCTATGTACAAGAATATAACTACTATAATACTGCCTCCTATGTACAAGAATATAACTACTATGATACTGTCTCCTATGTACAAGAATATAATTACTATAATACTGCCCCCTATGTACAAGAATATAACTACTATAATATTGCCTCGTATGTGCAAGAATATAAATACTATAATACTTCCCCGCTATGTACAAGAATATAACTACTATAATACGTTCCCGCTATGTATAAGAATATAACTACTATAATACTGGTCCTATGTACAAGAACATAACTACTATAATACTGCCCCTATGCACAAGAATATAACTACTATAATACTGCCCCCTATGTTCAAGAATATAACTACTATAATACTGCCTTCTATGTGCAAGAATAGAACTACTATAATACTGGTCCTATGTACAAGAATATAACTACTAAAATACTGCCCCCTATGTACAAGAATATGACTACTATAATACTGTCCCTATGTAAAAGAATATAACTACTATAATACTGCTCCCTATGTACAAGAATATAACTGCTATAATACTGCCTGCTATGTACAAGAATATAACTACTATAATAGTGCCCCCTATGTGCAAGAATATAACTACTATAATACTGCCCTCTATGTACAAGAATAAACTACTATAATACTGCTTCCTATGTACAAGAATATAACTACTATAATACTGCCCCCTATGTACAAGAATATAACTACTATAATACTGTCCCCTATGCACAAGAATATAACTACTATAATACTGTCCCCTATGTACAAGAATATAACTACTATAATAGTGCCCCCTATGTACAAGAATATAACTACTATAATAGTGCCCCCTATGTACAAGAATATAACTACTATAATAGTGCCCCCTATGTGCAAGAATATAACTACTATAATACTGCCCTCTATGTACAAGAATAAACTACTATAATACTGCCCCCTATGTACAAGAATATAACTACTATAATACTGTCCCCTATGTACAAGAATATAACTACTATAATAGTGCCCCCTATGTACAAGAATATAACTACTATAATACTGCTTCCTATGTACAAGAATATAACTACTATAATACTGCCTCCTATGTACAAGAATATAACTACTATAATACTGTCCCCTATGTACAAGTATAGAACTACTATAATACTGCCCCCTATGTACAAGAATATAACTACTATAATATTGCCTCGTATGTGCAATTATATAAATACTATAATACTTCCCCGCTATGTACAAGAATATAACTACTATAATACGTCCCCGCTATGTACAAGAATATAACTACTATAATACGGCTCCCTATGAACAAGAATATAACTACTATAATACTGCCCCCTTATGTACAAGAATAGAACTACTATAATACTGCTTCCTATGTACAAGAATATAACTACTATAATACTGCCTCCTATGTACAAGAATATAACTACTATAATACTGCCTCCTATGTACAAGAATATTACTACTATAATACTGCTCCTATGTACAAGAATATAACTACTAAAATACTGCTCCCTATGTACACGAATATAACTACTAAAATACTGCTCCCTATGTACACGAATATAACTACTATAATACTGCTCCCTATGTACACGAATATAACTACTATAATACTGCCCCCTATGTACAAGAATATAACTACAATAATACTGCCCCTATGTACAAGACTATAACTACTATAATACTGCTTCCTATGTACAAGAATATAACTACTATAATACTGCCCCCTATGTACAAGAATATAACTACTATAATACTGCCCCCTATGTACAAGAATATAACTAATTTAATACTGCCCCCTATGTACAAGAATATAACTACTATAATACTGCCTCCTATGTACAAGAATATAACTACTATAATACTGTCCCCTATGCACAAGAATATAACTACTATAATACTGTCCCCTATGTACAAGAATATAACTACTATAATAGTGCCCCCTATGTACAAGGATATAACTACTATAATAGTGCCCCCTATGTACAAGAATATTACTATAATAGTGCCCCTATGTGCAAGAATATAACTACTATAATACTGCCATCTATGTCCAAGAATAAACTACTATAATACTGCCCCCTATGTACAAGAATATAACTACTATAATACTGTCCCCTATGTACAAGAATATAAGTACTATAATAGTGCCCCCTATGTACAAGAATATAACTACTATAATAGTGCCCCCTATGTACAAGAATAAATTACTATAATACTGCCCCCTATGTACAAGAATATAACTACTATAATACTGTCCCCTATGTACAAGTATATAACTACTATAATACTGTCCCCTATGTACAAGAATATAACTACTATAATACTGCCCCCTATGTACAAGAATAAACTACTATAATACTGCCCCCTATGTACAAGAATATAACTACTATAATACTGCCTCCTATGTACAAGAATATAACTACTATAATATTGCCTCGTATGTGCAATTATATAAATACTATAATACGTCCCCGCTATGTACAAGAATATAACTACTATAATACGTCCCCGCTATGTACAAGAATATAACTACTATAATACTGCCCCCTTATGTACAAGAATATAACTACTATAATACTGCTTCCTATGTACAAGAATAGAACTACTATAATACTGCCTCCTATGTACAAGAATATTACTACTATAATACTGCTCCTATGTACAAGAATATAACTACTATAATATTGCCTCGTATGTGCAATTATATAAATACTATAATACTTCCCCGCTATGTACAAGAATATAACTACTATAATACTGCCCCCTATGTACAAGAATATAACTACTATAATACTGCCCCCTTATGTAAAAGAATATAACTACTATAATACTGCTTCCTATGTACAAGAATATAACTACTATTATACTGCCCCTATGTACAAGAATATAACTACTATAATACTGCTCCCTATGTACAAGAATATAACTGCTATAATAGTGCCCCCTATGTGCAAGAATATAACTACTGTAATACTGCCCTCTATGTACAAGAATAAACTACTATAATACTGCCCCCTATGTACAAGAATATAACTACTATAATACTGCCCCCTATGTACAAGAATATAACTACTATAATACCGTCCCCTATGCACAAGAATATAACTACTATAATACTGTCCCCTATGTACAAGAATATAACTACTATAATAGTGCCCCCTATGTACAAGAATATAACTACTATAATAGTGCCCCCTATGTACAAGAATATAACTACTATAATAGTGCCCCCTATGTGCAAGAATATAACTACTATAATACTGCCCTCTATGTACAAGAATAAACTACTATAATACTGCCCCCTATGTACAAGAATATAACTACTATAATACTGTCCCCTATGTACAAGAATATAACTACTATAATAGTGCCCCCTATGTACAAGAATATAACTACTATAATACTGCCCCCTATGTACAAGAATAAACTACTATAATACTGCCCCCTATGTACAAGAATATAACTACTATAATACTGCTTCCTATGTACAAGAATATAACTACTATAATACTGCCTCCTATGTACAAGAATATAACTACTATAATACTGCCTCCTATGTACAAGAATATAACTACTATAATACTGCTCCTATGTACAAGAATATAACTACTATAATACTGCCTCCTATGTACAAGAATATAACTACTATAATACTGCCTCCTATGTACAAGAATATAACTACTATAATACTGCTCCTATGTACAAGAATATAACTACTATAATACTGCCTCCTATGTACAAGAATATAACTACTATAATACTGCTCCTATGTACAAGAATATAACTACTATAATACTGCCCCCTATGTACTAGAATATAACTACTATAATTCTGCCCCCTATGTACAAGAATATAACTACTATAATACTGCTCCCTATGTACAAGAATATAACTACTATAATACTGCCTCTATGTACAAGAATATAACTACTATAATATTGCCTCGTATGTGCAAGAATATAAATACTATAATACTTCCCCGCTATGTATAAGAATATAACTACTATAATACTGCCCTTTACGTACAAGAATAAACTACTATAATACTGCCCCCTATGTACAAGAATATAACTACTATAATACTGCCTTCTATGTGCAAGAATATAACTACTATAATACTGTCCCTATGTACAAGAATATAACTACTATAATACTGCTCCCTATGTACAAGAATATAAGTACTATAATACTGCCCCTATGTACAAGAATATAACTACTATAATACTGCCCCCTATGTACAAGAATATAACTACTATTATACTGCCCCTATGTACAAGAATATAACTACTATAATACTGCTCCCTATGTACAAGAATATAACTGTTATAATACTGCCTCCTATGTAGAAGAATATAACTACTATAATAGTGCCCCCTATGTGCAAGAATATAACTACTATAATACTGCCCTCTATGTACAAGAATAAACTACTATAATACTGCCCTCTATGTACAAGAATAAACTACTATAATACTGCCCCCTATGTACAAGAATATAACTACTATAATACTGCCCCCTATGTACAAGAATATAACTACTATTATACTGCCCCTATGTACAAGAATATAACTACTATAATACTGTCCCCTATGTACAAGAATATAACTACTATAATAGTGCCCCCTATGTACAAGAATAAAACTACTATAATAGTGCCCCCTATGTACAAGAATATAACTACTATAATAGTGCCCCCTATGTGCAAGAATATAACTACTATAATACTGCCCCCTATGTACAAGAATATAACTACTATAATACTGCCCCTATGTACAAGAATATAACTACTATAATACTGCCCCCCTATGTACAACAATATAACTACTATAATACAGCTCCTATGTACAAGAATATAACAACAATAATACTGCCCCGTATGTACAACAATATAACTACTATAATACTGCCCCTATGTACAAGAATATAACTACTATAATACTGCTCCCTATGTACAAGAATATAACTACTATAATACTGCCCCCTATGTACAAGAATATAACTACTATAATACTACCTCCTATGTACAAGAATATAACTACTATAATACTGCTCCCTATGTACAAGAATATAACTACTATAAAACTGCCCCCTAAGTAGAAAATTATAACTACTATAATAGTGCCCCCTATGTGCAAGAATATAACTACTATAATACTGCCTCCTATGTACAAGAATATAACTACTATAATACTGCCTCCTATGTACAAGAATATAACATTAATAATACTGCCCCGTATGTACAAGAATATAACTACTATAATACTGCCCCTATGTACAAGAATATAACTACTATAATACTGCTCCCTATATACAAGAATATAACTACTATAATAGTGCCCCCTATATACAAGAATATAACTACTATAATAGTGCCCCCTATGTGCAAGAATATAACTACTATAATACTGCCCTCTATGTACAAGAATAAACTACTATAATACTGCCCCCTATGTACAAGAATATAACTACTATAATACTGCCCCTATGTGCAAGAATATAACTACTATAATACTGCTTCCTATGTACAAGAATATAACTACTATAATACTGCTTCCTATGTACAAGAATATAACTACTATAATACTGCCTCCTATGTACAAGAATATAACTACTATAATACTGCCCCTATGTACAAGAATATAACTACTATAATACTGCTCCCTATATACAATTATATCTACTATAATACTGCTCCCTATGTACAAGAATATAACTACTATAATACTGCCCCCTATGTACAAGAATATAACTACTATAATACTACCTCCTATGTACAAGAATATAACTACTATAATACTGCTCCCTATGTACAAGAATATAACTACTATAATACTGCCCCCTAAGTAGAAAATTATAACTACTATAATACTGCCCCCTATGTACAAGAATATAACTACTATAATACTGCCCCCCTATGTACAAGAATATAACTACTATAATACTGCCCCCTATGTACAAGAATATAACTACTATAATACTGCCCCCTATGTACAAGAATATAACTACTATAATACTGCTCCCTATATACAAGAATTTAACTACTATAATACTGCCTCCTATTTACAAGAATATAACTACTATAATACTGCTTCTATGTACAAGAATATAACTACTATAATACTGCTCCCTATGTACAAGAATATAACTACTATAATACTGCCTCCTATGTGCAAGAATATAACTACTATAATACTGCTCCCTATATACAAGAATATAACTACTATAATACTGCTCCTATGTACAAGAATATAACTACTATAATACTGCCTCCTATGTGCAAGAATATAACTACTATAATACTGCTTCCTATGTACAAGAATATAACTACTATAATACTGCCCTCTATGTACAAGAATAAACTAATATAACACTGCCCCCTATGTACAAGAATATAACTACTATAATACTGTCCCTATGTACAAGAATATAACTACTATAATACTGCTTCCTATATACAAGAATATAACTACTATAATACTGCCCCCTAAGTACTAGAATATAATTACTATAATACTTCCCCCTATGTATAAGAATATAACTACTATAATACGTCCCCGCTATGTATAAGAATATAATTACTATAATACTGCCCTCTATGTACAAGAATAAACTACTATAATACTGTCCCATATGTACAAGAATATAACTACTATAATACTGCCTCCTATGTGCAAGAATATAACTACTATAATACTGCCCCTATGTACAAGAATATAACTACTATAATACTGCCTCCTATGTACAAGAATATAACTACTATAATACTGCCCCCTATGTAAAAGAATATAACTACTATAATACTGCCCCCTTATGTACAAGAATATAACTACTATAATACTGCTTCCTATGTACAAGAATATAACTACTATAATACTGCCCCCTATGTACAAGAATATAACTACAATAATACTGCCCCTATGTACAAGACTATAACTACTATAATACTGCCCCCTATGTACAAGAATATAACTACTATAATACTGCCCCCTATGTACAAGAATACAACTACTATAATACTACTCCTATGTACAAGAATATAACTACTATAATAGTGCCCCATATGTACAAGAATATAACTACTATAATACTGCCCCTATGTACAAGAATATAACTACTATAATACTGCCCCTATGTACAAGAATATAACTACTATAATACTGCCCCTTATACACAAGAATATAACTACTATAATACTGCTTCCTATGTACAAGAATATAACTACTATAATACTGCCCCCTATGTACAACAATATAACTACTATAATACTGACCCTTATGTACAAGAATATAAATACTATAATACTGCCTCCTGTGTACAAGAATATAACTACTATAATACTGCTCCCTATGTACAGGAATATCACTATTATAATATTGCTCCCTATGTACAGGAATATAACAACTATAATACTGCCCCCTATGTACAAGAATATAACTATTATAATACTGCCCCCCTATGTACAAGACTATAACTACTATAATACTGCCCCTATGTACAAGACTATAACTACTATAATACTGCTCCCTATATACAAGAATATAACTACTATAATACTGCTCCCTATGTACAAGAATATAACTACTATAATACTGCCCCCTATGTACAAGAATATAACTACTATAATACTACCTCCTATGTACAAGAATATAACTACTATAAAACTGCTCCCTATGTACAAGAATATAACTACTATAATACTGCCCCATAAGTAGAAAATTATAACTACTATAATACTGCCCCCTATGTACAAGAATATAACTACTATAATACTGCCCCCCTATGTACAAGAATATAACTACTATAATACTGCCTCCTATGTGCAAGAATATAACTACTATAATACTGCTCCCTATATACAAGAATATAACTACTATAATACTGCTCCTATGTACAAGAATATAACTACTATAATACTGCCTCCTATGTGCAAGAATATAACTACTATAATACTGCTTCCTATGTACAAGAATATAACTACTATAATACTGCTTCCTATGTACAAGAATATAACTACTATAATACTGCCCTCTATGTACAAGAATAAACTAATATAACACTGCCCCCTATGTACAAGAATATAACTACTATAATACTGTCCCTATGTACAAGAATATAACTACTATAATACTGCTTCCTATATACAAGAATATAACTACTATAATACTGCCCCCTATGTACTAGAATATAATTACTATAATACTGCCCCCTATGTATAAGAATATAACTACTATAATACGTCCCCGCTATGTATAAGAATATAATTACTATAATACTGCCCTCTATGTACAAGAATAAACTACTATAATACTGCCCCATATGTACAAGAATATAACTACTATAATACTGCCTCCTATGTGCAAGAATATAACTACTATAATACTGCTCCTATGTACAAAAAAATAACTACTATAATACTGCCCCTATATACAAGAATATAAATACTATAATACTGCCCCCTATGTACAAGAATATGACTACTATAATACTGCCCCTATGTACAAGAATATAACTACTATAATATTGCCTCATATGTGCAAGAATATAACTACTATAATACTTCCCCGCTATGTAAAAGAATATAAATACTATAATACTGCTCCTATGTACAAGAATAAACTACTATAATACTGCCCCATATGTACAAGAATATAACTACTATAATACTGCCTCCTATGTGCAAGAATATAACTACTATAATACTGCTCCTATGTACAAAAAAATAACTACTATAATACTGCCCCCTATATACAAGAATATAAATACTATAATACTGCCCCCTATGTACAAGAATATGACTACTATAATACTGCCCCTATGTACAAGAATATAACTACTATAATATTGCCTCATATGTGCAAGAATATAACTACTATAATACTTCCCCGCTATGTAAAAGAATATAAATACTATAATACTGCTTCCTATATACAAGAATATAACTACTATAATACTGCCCCCTATGTACAAGAATATAACTACTATAATACTGCCCCCTATGTACATGAATATAACTACTATAATACTGTCCCCTATGTACTAGAATATAATTACTATAATACTGCCCCCTATGTATAAGAATATAACTACTATAATACATCCCCGCTATGTATAAGAATATAATTACTATAATACTGCCCTCTATGTACAAGAATAAACTACTATAATACTGCCCCATATGTACAAGAATATAACTACTATAATACTGCCTCCTATGTGCAAGAATATAACTACTATAATACTGCTCCTATGTACAAGAATATAACTACTATAATACTGCCTCCTATGTACAAGAATATAACTACTATAATACTGCCCCCTATGTACAAGAATATAACTACTATAATACTGCCTTCTTATGTACAAGAATATAACTACTATAATACTGCTTCCTATGTACAAGAATATAACTACTATAATACTGCCCCCTATGTACAAGAATATAACTACAATAATACTGCCCCTATGTACAAGACTATAACTACTATAATACTGCCCCCTATGTACAAGAATATAACTACTATAATACTGCCCCCTATGTACAAGAATACAACTACTATAATACTACTCCTATGTACAAGAATATAACTACTATAACAGTGCCCCATATGTACAAGAATATAACTACTATAATACTGCTTCCTATGTACAAGAATATAACTACTATAATACTGCCCCCTATGTACAACAATATAACTACTATAATACTGACCCTTATGTACAAGAATATAAATACTATAATACTGCCTCCTGTGTACAAGAATATAACTACTATAATACTGCTCCCTATGTACAGGAATATCACTATTATAATATTGCTCCCTATGTACAAGAATATAACAACTATAATACTGCCCCCTATGTACAAGAATATAACTATTATAATACTGCCCCCCTATGTACAAGACTATAACTACTATAATACTGCCCCTATGTACAAGAATATAACTACTATAATACTGCTCCCTATGTACAAGAATATAACTACTATAATACTGCTCCCTATGTACAGGAATATCACTATTATAATATTGCTCCCTATGTACAAGAATATAACAACTATAATACTGCCCCCTATGTACAAGAATATAACTATTATAATACTGCCCCCCTATGTACAAGACTATAACTACTATAATACTGCCCCTATGTACAAGAATATAACTACTATAATACTGCTCCCTATGTACAAGAATATAACTAGTATAATACTGCTCCTATGTACAAGAATATAACAACAATAATACTGCCCCGTATGTACAAGAATATAACTACTATAATACTGCCCCTATGTACTAGAATATAACTAATATAATACTGCTCCCTATATACAAGAATATAACTACTATAATAGTGCCCCCTATATACAAGAATATAACTACTATAATACTGCCCCCTATGTACAAGAATATAACTACTATAATACTGCCTCCTATGTGCAAGAATATAACTACTATAATACTGCTATGTACAAGACTATAACTACTATAATACTGCCCCCTGTGTACAAGAATATAACTACTATAATACTGCCCCTATGTACTAGAATATAACTAATATAATACTACTCCCTATATACAAGAATATAACTACTATAATAGTGCCCCCTATATACAAGAATATAACTACTATAATACTGCCCCCTATGTACAAGAATATAACTACTATAATACTGCCCCCTATGTGCAAGAATATAACTACTATAATACTGCCCTCTATGTATAAGAATAAACTACTATAATACTGCCCCCTATGTACAAGAATATAACTACTATAATACTGCCTCCTATGTACAAGAATATAACTACTATAATACTGCCCCCTATGTACAAGAATATAACTACTATAATACTGCCCCTATGTACAAGAATATAACTACTATAATACTGCCCCCTATGTACAGGAAAATACCTACTATAATACTGCCCCCTATGTACAAGAATATAACTACTATAATACTGCCCCCTATGTACAAGAATATAACTGCTATAATACTGCCTCCTATGTACAAGAATATAACTACTATAATACTGCTCCTATGTACAGGAATATAACTACTATAATACTGCCCCCTATGTACAAGAATATAACTACTATAATACTGCCCCCTATATACCAGAAAATAACTACTATAATACTGCCCCCTATGTACAAGAATATAACTACTATAATACTGCCCCCTATGTACAAGAATATAACTACTATAATACTGCCCCTATGTACAAGAATATAACTACTATAATACTGTCCCCTATATACAAGAATATAACTACTATAATACTGCCTCCTATGTACAAGAATATAACTACTGTAATACTGCCCCATATGTACAAGAATATAACTACTATAATACTGCCCCCTATGTACAAGAATATAACTACTATAATACTGCCCCCTATGTACAAAAATATAATTACTATAATACTGCCACCTATGTACAAGAATATAACTACTATAATACTGCCCCCTATGTACAAGAATATAACTACTATAATACTGCCCCCTATGTACAAAAATATAATTACTATAATACTGCCCCATATGTACAAGAATATAACTACTATAATACTGCCCCCTATGTACAAGAATATAACTACTATAATACTGCCCCCTATGTACAAAAATATAATTACTATAATACTACTCCCTATGTACATGAATATAACTACTATAATACTGCCCCCTATGTACAAGAATATAACTACTATAATACTGCCCCCTATGTACAAGAATATAACTACTGTAATACTGCCCCCTGTGTACAAGAATATAACTGCTATAATACTGCCTCCTATGTACAAGAATATAACTACTATAATACTGCCCCTATGTACAAGAATATAACTACTATAATACTGTCCCCTATATACAAGAATATAACTACTATAATACTGCCCCCTGTGTACAAGAATATAAACCTGCTATAATAATGTGCCTTAGCAGATATACGTGTAGAAGCAGTGCTGTCATAGATGCATTATTCCCATCCCTGTGCCCTGAAGCTCACAATCTGATATCTCCATCTTTCATACACTGGGGACCATTTCCACAAAAGTCAATTAAGCTATTATAGACGGAAACTACAAATAACCAAGGGGGACGATACAAACACCACGCAGACGTTATCCTGCTCAGATACCAACTGCAGACCCCAGTAGAGTCCAGAGATGACGGCACGGACTCCTCACATCATACCGCCTTTATGTAAAAGCTATCAGCAGGACCCAACAGTCCCGCCTCGGATCAGCTCTTGTTTGACAACTAATGGCGGCTCACCTGTATTGGACACCAACAGATCCCAATACCAACAGCGCAACAATAAGATACATTCACACTAATCCTTTATTCTGGCAGGTTCCGAATTAACACATAAAATAAATAGCCCTTTAT
This sequence comes from Eleutherodactylus coqui, assembly GCF_035609145.1. NCBI lineage: Eukaryota > Metazoa > Chordata > Amphibia > Anura > Eleutherodactylidae > Eleutherodactylus > Eleutherodactylus coqui. Next base: position 296,168,320 of record NC_089840.1, on the reverse strand, counting down.
TAGATCCCCGGCCCTCTCACAATCGGCGCTTTCCTGTACGGTAATTCCCCCCGTGACCCCGGAGTGCGGCATAAAATCACGTGACAAGTTTTCCGTGGATCAGTTTCAGTGTGAATCCACATCCAGCGATCGCAGCGACTTCCAACGAGGCCAGTCATCGTGCTAGACCAGCCGGGGTCTCACTGCCAACCGCGGGGGTTTTTAGTCATGTAACGGGGTGGAGAGTATACCGAGAAAGGCGCAATCGAGGACAACATCCAGCAAAAGGGGATCCAGCGGACGGAAACAACTCATCACTGAAAGGGGTCGGAGGAGGATGTCAGGAATCGTTCTGACCAACAGGCTGCACAGTCAGCTGAATACAACGCTGGAGCTCCAACTAACGTGTCCGAACGCACAACTCGCCGTTCCTCCGCACGGATGGTATAACAGCGGGCGACCAGTTCCAGCGTCATTGTGTCTAAGGGAAACAGAAAGACTCCAGCGGGCAAAAGAGCGCAAAACTTGTATCACTGAGCAGCGGGAAAACATCTCCTGGTCAGATGGAGCCAGATTTATGTTGCTGATGGGAGGTCAGAATTAGGTGCAAGCAGCATGAATCGCTGACCCCTTCCTGTCAGCCGGTCAGAACATGTCAGCACCGCCATCTAATCTGCAGGGACTACAAGAAGTTACCTGTCCGCAGGGGCCGAGATAGATATGAGATAGATAGATAGGAGATAGATAGATAGGAGATAGATAGATAGGAGATAGATAGATAGATAGATAGATAGATAGATAGATAGATAGATAGATAGATAGATAGGAGATAGATAGATAGATAGGAGATAGATAGATAGATAGATAGATAGATAGGAGATAGATAGGAGATAGATATGAGATAGATAGATAGGAGATAGATAGATAGGAGATAGATAGGAGATAGATAGGAGATAGATAGATGATAGATAGATGATAGATAGATGATAGATAGATGATAGATAGATGATAGATAGATGATAGATAGATAGATGATAGATAGATGATAGATAGATGATAGATAGATGGGAGATAGATGGGAGATAGATGGGAGATAGATGGGAGATAGATGGGAGATAGATGGGAGATAGATGGGAGATAGATGGGAGATAGATGGGAGATAGATGGGAGATAGATGGGAGATAGATGGGAGATAGATGGGAGATAGATGGGAGATAGATGGGAGATAGATAGGAGATAGATAGGAGATAGATAGGAGATAGATAGGAGATAGATAGGAGATAGATAGGAGATAGATAGGAGATAGATAGGAGATAGATAGGAGATAGATAGGAGATAGATAGATAGATAGGAGATAGATAGATAGATAGGAGATAGATAGATAGATAGGAGATAGGTAGATAGATAGGAGATAGATAGATAGATATGAGATAGATAGATATGAGATAGATAGATATGAGATAGATAGATATGAGATAGATAGATATGAGATAGATAGATATGAGATAGATAGATATGAGATAGATAGATATGAGATAGATAGATATGAGATAGATAGATATGAGATAGATAGATATGAGATAGATAGATATGAGATAGATAGATAGATATGAGATAGATAGATATGAGATAGATAGATATGAGATAGATAGATATGAGATAGATAGATATGAGATAGATAGATAGATAGATATGAGATAGATAGATGAATAGATATGAGATATGAGATAGATGAATAGATATGAGATATGAGATAGATGAATAGATATGAGATATGAGATAGATGAATAGATATGAGATATGAGATAGATAGATAGATAGATAGATAGATAGATAGATAGATAGATAGATAGATATGAGATATGAGATAGATAGATAGATAGATATGAGATATGAGATAGATAGATAGATAGATATGAGATATGAGATATGAGATAGATAGATAGATAGATAGATAGATAGATAGATAGATAGATAGATAGATAGATATGAGATATGAGATAGATAGATAGATACATAGATAGATATGAGATAGATAGATACATAGATAGATATGAGATACATAGATATGAGATGTTAGATAGATAGATATGAAATAGATATGAGATATGAGATAGATATGAGATATGAGATAGATATGAGATATGAGATAGATAGATATGAGATAGATAGATAGATAGATATGAGATAGATAGATAGATAGAGATGAGATAGATAGAGATGAGATAGATAGATGAGATAGATAGATGAGATAGATAGGAGATATGAGAGAGATAGATAGATAGGAGATAGATAGGAAATATGAGATAGATAGGAGATATGAGATAGATAGATAGATATGAGATAGATAGATAGATATGAGATAGATAGATAGATGAATAGATATGAGATATGAGATAGATGAATAGATATGAGATATGAGATAGATGAATAGATATGAGATATGAGATAGATGAATAGATATGAGATATGAGATAGATGAATAGATATGAGATATGAGATAGATAGATAGATAGATAGATAGATAGATAGATAGATAGATAGATAGATATGAGATAGATAGATAGATATGAGATAGATAGATAGATATGAGATAGATAGATAGATAGATAGATATGAGATAGATAGATAGATAGATAGATAGATAGATATGAGATAGATAGATAGATAGATAGATAGATAGATATGAGATAGATATGAGATAGATAGATAGATAGATATGAGAGATAGATAGATATGAGATAGATAGATAGATGAGATAGATAGATATGAGATAGATAGATAGAAGATAGATAGATAGGAGATAGATAGGAGATAGATAGGAGATAGATAGATAGATAGATATGAGATAGATATGAGATTTTAGATAAATAGATATGCGATATGAGATAGATAGATGGATAGATAGATATGAGATAGATAGGAGATAGATAGATAGATAGATAGATAGATATGAGATAGATAGATAGGAGATAGATAGATAGGATATGAGGGATTCTTCCCTCCTCCTTTGCTCTACTACAAGCAGCCCCGCAGTTCCTGGGACACGTGAAGATTTGCGGCTGCACTTACAAGGGCAGGTGAGATGTCAGAGGACAAGAGACGGCAATAGTGGAGCAAAATAAAAAAAATCAGATATTCAGTGGAAGGTAATGGGGAGAAAAACAATGAAAACAATCCTCTGTCTTCCTATTTAAAGTGCCTCTCTCAATGCTATATGCATACAGCTAGAGGCAAGCTGGAAACCAGCCAGGTCCTGGCTGCCAGCAAAAATTTTGTCACCTCCTTTGAACATCTGAAGTATGTTTACCCAATAGATTTCATTAAATTACACTTCCATTAGGAAGCATACAATGTTGATACTCATCTCAGAGATAAAAGGGATCGCTAAGAGGCATGTCATCCGGCTACCCAGCTGATTGCTATTTCTAGGCCAATCAAGGATATACGCCAGAACAATACTTGGTGTAGGGAAAAAAAAAAAGAAGCGCAGCATCTCCCAAAGGGACCCCACACTCCGAGGCTACAGTCCCATTACCGAAATGAGCTTATCATTAATGACAGTGCTTATACAGCGCCTTATTTTAATACAACAAAATAACAGCCCGGATTTGGGTCATTAGCTGGATTTTTCCTGGGAGTATATATAAAACCTGCTATTTCGGGGGGGGACGACTTTCAAGGAGGTGCTGCGGCACCAGATTCCTCGCCATATGTTCTGCTTGTCTGCCGACGAGAGAACAAGAAGGAAAAAAATTGTTTACGAAGCTGAAATTAATAGGAAGATATTAGCGGCAGGACGGCGAAGCGAGCAACTTTATTCCGGTTTGAAAATAAATAATATGACAAAAATCGAGAGCATCCAATTCCGTCTGCGCGGCGGATAAAGCGGCGGAGAAGTTTTGGAGATTACGAGGGCTTGGAGTTGCTCTTATAGGGGTTAAGAGACTAAATTACCATGAAAGAATACAATTAAAAATTACCACAGCTCCGTAATCACATAATCCCCCTACTGGGAGCCGCGCATCGAGATGGGAGAAGCGGAGAAAAATTACCAATCTGTAAAAAAAAAAAAAATACTCCACCTCGGGGGAAACATCACGAAGCGCCGCTGAAATGGGAATTCTTGGATAATTTAGATTTTAATAAAGTAGACCTTGCTGGTTTTTGTGGATTAGCGCGGCGGACGCTGGAGGTGCGCTCACCTCTTGGAAGGTAATAAATGACATAATTACACACTACACCCAAAAAAGGCCTAGATGACTAAGGGGCGACGCGCCGTAAGTGGGGGCTATTACAGTCCATGTAGATTTAGAGCCTTCAAGAAGTATTAACACCCCCAAGACTGAATGCCTAACTATTCACGCCTGCTACTATGACACACAACTCATCACTCAGCTAATCGTCCGGTTTACGAGCCGTCCGTATCTTAGAGGTAAGACCGCCACCATTGGACAGGCAATCAGGTGAAAACATTTATTGGGTTTTTTTTGTAAATACAAGTAGAAGAATAAATCTGTCCATGCAGAATCCACGAACCCGGCTCAGAGGGGGGACACAAAGTGCAGTGGTGCGTGCGATACGGCCCATAACCCCATTGGCTGTTTCCCAACTGGGAACCCTCCACCTATTTACGATTGCCAGTTGTTGGCCGGCATGCCTACAACCCGAATCCCCTGGTGACGCCACACATTCCCACCAGGTCTATCTGCTTTCTGAGAAATACACCCCTGGTCCCAACGAGGCGTTCATTTCAGACGTGAATTATACATAACGTTCCTCGGTCCGGGTTGGCCGCACCCTCTCCAGACAAGCTACTCCAATTTTTTGGTAAATTGTTGGGGCCAGCACTGAAAGACATCACAGGCGCTAAGGTGACGACTCTTTCTCCTGGCATCGACGATCACATCCCGAGTGCCATGACGCCGGTAGTCCAGGAACGGGATGCCACAGCCTCCGATTGGCTGCAGCGCTCAGCCGCGGATCCGCACTGTAATAGAGCATGCTGCCATGTGTTTTCAGGACCAAAAGGTCCACAAATCCAATCTGCGTGCTTTACTTCATTTGCAGATGCTCAGCTTTCCCTACGGGCGGCTGGATTTGCGGATCTTCCGTGCGGATTCCGCAAATTAATTCCGCCTGTGGACATTGTCCCTTAAGATGAGCGGATTCCCGTTTGTACAAGTGAGCGAGTGACGCCATTGTGCCGGTCAGTGCGGAGGATCGTTCGCTTCTCGCTCGGTGCGTCATTCCTGTCCGAGCCGCAGTGATTCAACATCACGAGAAGCGAACGAGCCGACAATGACGTTTATGCCAGCTGGGACGGAACGTCGCCGTCTCGCGGTTAAATTGAACGATCATTCACTTTTGCTCGCTTGAATGATGTTGGAGGATACGAGGGGCGCGGATAATACAAGCCTTTACCGGACTGTCTTTTTATACGAGGGGCGGCTGATAAGGCTTTGGGTTGTGCCTCAAACCAGTCATCCGTAGCAGCCATGGCTTCAGAAATGGGGTGAAATGTGGTCCTCTTGAGGTGTTTCTTCTGGAAACAGATGATCGTTGGAGGGAGCTAGATCTGGTGAATAAGGTGGGTGGTCGACCAGATGGAAGCCTAGCTCCACCAGTTTTGTCGTGGTCGCTTGTGCCATGTGAGCGGAGGCGTTGTTTGCAGGAACAAGACTCCTTTGAACAGCTAGCCGCTCCTTTTGGCCTTCAGAGCTGCCTTCAATTGGTCCAAAAGTTCAATGTAATCCCTTGCATTGATGGTGAACCATTGTGAAGGTCGTCCACTAGCCGCATACCTTCCTTATCCCAGAGCACAGACGCCATCACCTTAGTGGCTGAGAACCACTAGGCCTCCACTCTATGACTGCTCCCCCTAGTGGTGCCTGTATATATCTGTACACAGACGCCATCACCTTAGTGGCTGAGAACCCCTGGGCCTCCACTCTGACTGCTCCTTGGTTTCAGGGTCATACACATAAATCCAGGTCTCCTCCATGGTGACCAGTCGGTCCAGGAAGCTCTCATCAGTCTGGAAACGCTGACAAATGGACCGGGAAGTTGTCACTCCATGCTTTTCTGATCTGTTGTCAGACATTTGGGGACCCACTGTGCAGATAGCTTCTTCATGGATGATGACACAAACCCGTTCACCAGAAATCCCCATGATGTCGGCTATTCCTGCAGCCGGCCGATTCTCCAGTATGAGGTTGTGCGCAGCACCGACGATCTCCGAAACAACCACCTCTCTCGGTCGTCCAGGACGTTCCTCATCATTGGGGCTGAAGTGGCATCCAGTTGATAACTGTAGAATATGAAGGGCATTGATCACCCGATGTCTGCCACATATCACCATGAAGATCCTTCGCCCACAAGTCTAACGCATTCCGGGCACAATGATAGTTCCAGGACTATCTTTCCTGCCGGTGCTATATCGGCCGGCCGGGCGCTTTTACACCAGGGGAATACGCCTGTGTGATCTGATGGGAGCGTATATCGGCCGGCCGTGAAAACCGCGATCGATGTACGCTCATGTGAATAAAGCCTTATAGAGTGAAACGCGCCGTAGAAGTGAGCGAAGCGGAGGTATTCACCGCTTGTTTGCACCTATAACCAAGAGCCCCCCTTGTGATTTTTTTTGCCCACATAAACACACAGACTTACGTGCGCAAAAGGGGAGAAAAAGAAAAAACCCCAAGAGGATCTGCAGAGCCCCCCGAGTAGACGGTTTGGTCTATTGATGGAACAACGTACGCTACACCCGTGTGCAGGAGCCCGCCGGCCGCTCTCAGGTGGTTTTTACAGCTGCACTGCGACTCCAATCCTTTCATTGCAGGTTAACTGTGTACAGCGCCCCCTACTGACCGCCACTGCGAGGGGAAAACCGGTGACGTCATCGGCGCACTTCGCCTGCGTTGTTCCTGCACATAAAATGCTCAGAAAAGCGCTGTAAAACGCTGTGCTCTTACAAACGCCTGCGTGAGCGCGCCCTCGGGGCCAGGGGCGTGGCTAAAGGCTCATGGGCCTCGGGGCCAGGGGCGTGGCTAAAGGCTCATGGGCCCCGAGCAAAACCTTATTTTAACCCCTTCACGCAGAGGCATAAATTGAAGCTCCTGGGCCCCAATGTAAAACCTGTTAGAGGGCCCAAACTGTAATGCTATATTAATAGTACCCGGCTCCCTATATGGAGAGGAGAGGTCTTATGGGCCCCTGAGGCTCCGGGGCCCGGGTGCAGCCGCACCCCCTGTAGTCCCGCCAGTGCTTATCGTTTGATGCATAAATACACAGTGAATACGCTTGTTTAAAATACGCTCTGAATATGCCATTTTCAATCCATGAATCCGCGCATATTGCCTGCGTATTTGTGCGTTTAAACATCTGGGCACGAGGCCACGCCCACATTCCTAAGAAAATTAAAATTGGCGCAGCCATTCACCATTTTTCATTCTTTTTGGCACAAATAACTTGCAAAATATATTGCAAGAATAGTAAACCGTTAATCCAGCGCAAATGATGCCACAAATCTAGCAGGAAAGGCTTCGTGAATAGTCTCCGCTATCCATAGCAGTACGGCGCCATAACCACGTGGCCCTGCGCGGTCGGGTGGATTTAGGTTGCCTTTTCCATCAGATTTATGGCGTCAGAAAAAACGACATATTTACTGCCGATTTGTGGCAAAAAGAAAATTGCAAAACTGCGAACGTGTCGGGCATATTTTTTCCGTACGACTATGGGCGTGGCCTCTGTGCGACGGATGCTTCCAACACATTTATGAAACTGAATGGCAGAAACAGTAAGCGCAGATTAGACCAAGTAAGCCGCGGTCCATACGGCACAGGTGATGGGCGACGCATTTTATGGCCTCGCTATATACTTGCTGATTTGGCGCAATGTTATTGCACAGTATTTCAGCCTCTGAGGTTTGAGCGCAGTCAGAAACGCCGTTTCGTTTTGGCGCATCTGTGTGATTTTTGGACAATAAAGCAATCTTTTCGGCGCTCGTATTGCTCTGTTCTAACCTTAGTTCAGTCGCAGAGCGTCCTTCAGACGGCGGTGAATCCAGGCGCTGAGCCGCTACGCGTAAGAATGGCCTCAGCCCGCACTCTGGGGGATCGTCTGAGCCACGCCAGACAAATGCCCATCTTGGCGCATCAAGCATCAGTTTTGGTGCATCGCGGCCCCCTTCGCTTCCTCCATTAACCGTTTCCTGGCCCGCATGCGTCTTTCGTAAACTTTGTCAACATTTCCATTTTTACAGCGCTTCTAGATATTCGCCACATTTACAAGCGTAATTCAACCCTTTCATAAAAGTGGCGCAATTCACCCCCGCCAGGAACCAGTATAAAACCAGTGAAAATAACCCCTTTATGTATAAATGAGCCCCCAAATGTCTGCTGGGGTCACCGCCAGATATTAAAGGGGCTTCCAAACAAACAAAAAAGTGCCTCAGGGTAAGAAATGGGGTAAAAAAAAAAAAATAAAACGGCCATTCCTCTCCCTCTCCTGTTGCCTCTTTCTCGGAGCCGCCGGCGTGGCCCCTCTGCTCCGGTCGCTGCTTGTACAAGAACCAATGGCGTCCCATTCATGGCGCACATGACCGCTACAGTCAATCAGTGGTCACCTACCGCTCATGTTAACAAGAGCGCCATTGGCTGCAGCGGTCATGTGACTACCGAACGTGACCTCACTGCTTCCTGTATTAGCAGGGAGAGGAGGGGAGCAGTCGCAGAGGCTGCGTGCGGGTAGTCGCCATTGTCCCTCATCATTCCCCACCGCGGTGCACCTTTTACAGTAGAATTCTACCCCAAACAGACTAATCTAAATCCTCTCCTTTTTGGCGCAGATCCACCTGCTGAAATTGCCGTCACTGGGCAAAATCTGAGGCGGAACCTGAAAAGTAGCGGCACGCCACCGCTGATCAGTTCCTGCGACGCAATTCTGCACTTGGATTGTGCCCAATGATGCAGATTCAGCAAATGGATCTGCGCCAAAAAGGGGATTTAGATTAGTTTAAGGTAGAATTCAAGCGGAAAATTACGAAGGGCATCCCGCCGCGCGAAGAGCCTCTAAAGGAGCGTTTACGAAATACTAGGAGTGTATTCGCAGCAGGAGAAGTTACAGCAGCCGCTGCGGATTGTGATGCGGATGTGCCGCAAATAAATCCACCGAGGAACATCTGAAGTAAATCCGCCGTGTGCGAACGCATCCGAGAAAGGGGAAAAAGTTACCATTTAAACAGAAGAATAGTGTACGGCTGTCCGCCGAGGGCCGCCAGCTTGTAGGACATTCATTTTTCAGTTAGGGCAGTTAGATCCCCCGGACTGCGGCTGCGGCCAGTTAGATCCCCCGGACTGCGGCTGCGGCCAGTTAGGTCCCCCGGACTGCGGCTGCGGCCAGTTAGGTCCCCCGGACTGCGGCTGCGGCCAGTTAGGTCCCCCGGACTGCGGCTGCGGCCAGTTAGGTCCCCCGGACTGCGGCTGCGGCCAGTTAGGTCCCCCGGACTGCGGCTGCGGCCAGTTAGGTCCCCCGGACTGCGGCTGCGGCCAGTTAGGTCCCCCGGACTGCGGCTGCGGCCAGTTAGGTCCCCCGGACTGCGGCTGCGGCCAGTTAGGTCCCCCGGACTGCGGCTGCGGCCAGTTAGATCACCCGGACTGCGGCTGCGGCCAGTTAGATCACCCGGACTGCGGCTGCGGCCAGTTAGATCACCCGGACTGCGGCTGCGGCCAGTTAGATCACCCGGACTGCGGCTGCGGCCAGTTAGATCACCCGGACTGCGGCTGCGGCCAGTTAGATCACCCGGACTGCGGCTGCGGCCAGTTAGATCACCCGGACTGCGGCTGCGGCCAGTTAGATCACCCGGACTGCGGCTGCGGCCAGTTAGATCACCCGGACTGCGGCTGCGGCCAGTTAGATCACCCGGACTGCGGCTGCGGCCAGTTAGATCACCCGGACTGCGGCTGCGGCCAGTTAGATCACCCGGACTGCGGCTGCGGCCAGTTAGATCACCCGGACTGCGGCTGCGGCCAGTTAGATCACCCGGACTGCGGCTGCGGCCAGTTAGATCACCCGGACTGCGGCTGCGGCCAGTTAGATCACCCGGACTGCGGCACTGCAGCAGATCCTCAGCCCTGAGAAGGGAAACCTTACAGATTTTCAGCCCTAGGATGGAAACAAATCTATCCGCCGGCAGCAACACAAAGTGCGTTAGGAAGTAGCGGGACGGGTCAGTAGACATGGATTAGGCGTTCTTCGTACCGATCTACACCAGCAAGAGGGCAGAATGTGACAGAAGCCCCAGAATTCACAAAAACATCATCAAAAACAGAAACATTCTGCGCAGAGCTGAGGATGTAACGCACAGCTGAGAGGTGCGCCATTCTCCATTAGAACGGAGGAAAGCTCTGACCAAGGCAGGGAGCCGGTGGGGGCCGTGTCTCTCCCCTCCGCCGCCGGTGAGCTCGCTCTCTTAGACTGACACCTCAATTTGCTCTGTCACTTGTGCACAAGCTCATATCCCGCGTTGTCACCTGGCGCGGCTCTGGAATGGGCCTGTCACTCCGTGTTACCGGCTTTCATCAGCTCTAAATACAACAGGTTTCATTTATAAGGCCGGCCTAATAGTGAGAACTGACAATCACATGTCACGGCGCCACCAAACAGGGGCAGCGGACGTGGCACATACTCGCCTCTTCCGGAATCCAACTGTCAGCCGCTTCATACACAACCGTCCCGTCAGTGTCACTTATCATGGCATCCAACAAGGGCGGCCCCCCGCGCCGAGGGACGTGAGCTGAATCCCCCCGGGGGTCGCGGCCGCATTAGACTGCAGTCCCAAAAACATCACCTTTATTATGTGGAAATAAAACCGCCAACAAGAGAAAAATCAGAACTAAGAGGAGAGCCGAGATGAAAAGCCAGAAGACCGGAGAGAAAGCGTCCCGTCCCGCGGTTATACCTGGAGCTGGAGTCTGTATGGGCCAAGTCAGCGCTGGGGCCGGAGGTCAGGCCATTGGCGCAAGGCCCCGAGCGCGTGAAAACCAGGCGCAAAACGCAGAAAGCCCCCCAACATGGTTCACTACCTAATGCAGCGTCCTCAGGGTAAACTGCAGGGGCTGTAGGCAAGGGGCCCGGAAATAGACAACCCTTATATGTCAGAAGGGAGGGGCCAAATATTCCAAGCTGCCGTCCCCCGCGCTCCGTGTCTAAGCACACTGTTGTTGGAGGAGGCGTCAGACAGACATGTAGAGGTGCGATCTGCACCCGATGAGACCAACGATAGGGGGAAGTACAGGGTAAACCTATCCGCAATACGGGAGGTCCTGGTGGGGAACGGCTAGTACTGACACGTACCCAAGGATAAGACAGGGTCTTACAATGTACAGCTGCCTGGACACAAGTTACATTGACTTTTTATGAACTGTAACTAGGGCTTATTCTTGGAGTTGGGCTTATAGTTCAAGGATTTTCAAAAATATCCGGCGAGGTCTTAATGTCAGGGATGCGGGGTGTTTACAACAACAGTGTGATGTGGTCCCGGGGTGAAGATTCTCCCAAATTCACACACAGATGACAAGTCCTTACGGAGAGGTCACTACGTATGATTAAGTATCTATTGGTTTATGGAAGAGTCTGTCTAGTGAAGACTACGGTGAGACCGGGGACATCGGAGCCGTGGGGGGGGGGGGGGGGGGGGGGCGCACGGACTTTACAGACACTTAAAAAAAAAAAACAATTGCTAATTTAAAAAAAGACCGAACATCAGAAGTTTATTGGGGACCGTTAGGACTTCGAGATCGGCCAAGTGTGTGCGAAGAAGAATAAATTGGAGCCCGATCCCCCATATACAGGTCTGCAGAGGGGCGATACAAAAAGGAAATGTTAGCGGAGCATCCCCCTCTATCCTACACAATACAACCCCTCAAAAATACCTCGAGCCCCTTGTTGACGGCTGATAGAAATCCCCCCGACTTCAGCCTAAGAATTTACCTGCCGCTGATCTGGGGAGTTAAGATCCTCAAATATATCCATCTGTTCTTGCGAAAACCGGAGCTTCACAAATACATCCCGTCTTGTACGCCCCCTCACATCCCGTCTTGTACGCCCCCTCACATCCCGTCTTGTACGCCCCCCCCTCCAACATCCCGTCTTGTACGCCCCCCCCCCCCACATCCCGTCTTGTACGCCCCCCCCCCCAACATCCCGTCTTGTACGCTCCCCCCCCTCCAACATCCCGTCTTGTACGCCCCCCCCCCCCAACATCCCGTCTTGTACGCCCCCCCCCCCTCCAACATCCCGTCTTGTACGCCCCCCCCCCCTCCAACATCCCGTCTTGTACGCCCCCCCCCCCTCCAACATCCCGTCTTGTACGCCCCCCTCTCCAACATCC